>NW_028234404.1:5475028-5482528 GCF_977035675.1 Penaeus japonicus
GTCGGTCATTTTTTTTTCTTTTCTTTTCTCTTTTTTTTGTGTGTGTGTTTTACCGTATTATGAGGCTTATATGTGCCATCTGACAGACCTCCATGTTGTGGACAAAAATTTTAGTACATAGTCCATATCAGCCCATTATGTTCCTTACAATCAGTCGACAGAGGTGTTACAATTTTATGAAAGCCAAAAATGCAACTATATGGATTTGTATTTTTTTCGTAAACAAATGCGATGGGCAAGAGGAAGGCAACCGACCTGTACTTACGGCTACGAGTGCCACAACGCCAAGGGGCTATGCTGCCACAGGGTCACATAGCCGCCACTGCACATGCCTTGTTCACCTTCCTCTTCTCATCCTGCACCACCAGTGTTTTAGAGCCAGAGGTCGGCACCTTACTGTCTGTCATCGCTCTCTGATGTTAGCGCTTAGTTGAGGGCGTGGTTGGGGGCCATTTTAAACTAAACCTATATGATGGTAATTATAGTAATTGCGAGGATAATTTCTCTCATCTGTCACTGAATATAACTAGTAATCTCAATATGATTGTAAAAGGCAATAACAGAAAACACTCTGATAGGACAAGTAACAGACTTATCCGCGTCAGAAGGTTCACGTCAACCGAGCCCTTGGTATGTTTTTTTTTTTTTTTTAACAATTGGCGAGTTTACGTCACCCTTATCAGCGATTGGCAACCTTGCGTATGGACCTCCTATAACTGAGGAGTATCATATACGCTATATCCAACAGCAAGCAGTGTACGCTTTTGTTTCCTTATTCTGATAAGACAGACGGCCAAATCAGTCAGTTAGTTTAGGTTAGGGTTAAGAGGTTAAGATCTCGGCCAGGTACCGCGGATGCCATCAAGTTTGACTAGCTGTGTATACCTTTCATGTAGTCGTTAACTGTTAACTATCCTCGACGTATAGGATTCATTGTTTATTTAGCTATATTTTCCTGAACGTGACAAATGTAAACGTTAGTTTGAAAGGTGTCAACATGAGTAAGCTAAAACTTATCGTTGCCGATAAGTTACTTTGAAAATAAACCGTGTGTGTGCGAGATAGAGAGATAGAGAAAGAGTCAAAGTCACTGATTGTTATGAATTTAGATCCTTTTATGAACTCCATATTGTGAAGCAGGCATTCCCTCATGACCTGATATTTCCTTTTTCCCAGTTCCCTTCCCGCCTCTGGCCTTCTGGACCGGAAGCTCAGGGGCAGAAAAAGTTATCTACAGTTGCCTGTATCGCCATGAGGAACAGTAGTAATAAACAAGAATAACTGAGGAAGAGATCAGAACAGGGGGAGAACAGAAGACAGAACACACCGCTCCGACCTCCAGTCTTTCCGGCTTGAGGCGAATATAACCAACAAGCCACTCCAATGAATTGATGCCGTATAGAATCGTATGTTCTTCTCCCTCATCTTACATCCGGGGGTAGTTTACAATGAGAGATAGAGATAGAGAGAGAGAGAGAGAGAGAGATAGAGAGAGAGAGAGAGGGTGGGGGGGAGGGGAGAGAGGGGGAGAGGGAGGGAAGGAGGGAGGGAGAGAGAGAGAGAGAGAGAGAGAGAGAGAGAGAGAGAGAGAGAGAGAGAGAGAGAGAGAGAGAGAGAGAGAGAGAGAGAGAGAGAGAGGGTGGGGGGGGGGGGGGAGAGAGGAGGGGAGAGAGAGAGAGAGAGAGAGAGGGGGAGAGGGAGGGAGAGAGAGAGAGAGAGAGAGAGAGAGAGAGAGAGAGAGAGAGAGAGAGAGAGAAAGGGGGGGGGAGGGGGGAGGGGAGAGAGGGAGAGAGAGAGAGGGGGGGGAGGGAGAGGAAAAATTGAGTATCTTCTATTACTGAAAAAAAGTTCGTGTTCTGCGCAAATGATTTCCGTTTTTTTTATATACCTGGATTGAATCTTTGTTGAAAAGGAATAGTAGGATAGTAGTGAATATAACGTATAGTGTACGTTTTTTGTCTCATGTATTTGGAGTGTCTTTTCAGAATTCATAAAAACTGGAAAATATGCTTTGGTGTTATTCATTCAAGTTCTCGGCATGTGCTTCTGTAATGTTTTTTTTTTTTCAAAGTTACGGTAAATTGTTCTTGCTATGACTAGCCTTTCATTCAAAGGCTCATTTAGTATAAATGGTGTATTTCTTTTCCCCTCAATGTTGGGTTTTGGTCTGTGATAGCTTTGATAATTTTGTTGCACTTGCTTTCATTATTACCCTTAGTTTCTTGCTGCATTTATCCAACATATTTATATCTATTTCAGTGGTACCTAATACCATATTTTCTCGACTGTCCTTAACATCATATTCCAATCTTTTGCCAAGTATTTGCTGTTTCACACTAGATAGAATACAGAAGGCATTAAATCTCAAAGTGTCTCAAAACACATTTTCGAATTAGTAAAAAAATAAAAAATAAAAAATAAAAAAATAAAGGAGCATTAGAAAAACAACACTGAAGTATGGGATGATTTACTGTAACAGTTGTGCCAGGATATGTACATTATAATACAACAATTGAAATGCGTATTGTACAAGTAACATTATAGATAAAGAGAAGGAGGCCCGGACAAAGGACTCGCCGAAGGGAGTCTATGCCTTCCGTCTCGGAGGTCCTTCGCCCGGGTCCGCAAACGTGAAGGATGGAAGGAGGTTACTGAGACTGACCCATCAGGAGGAACCCTTCCGTGTCCCTGTCAACCACCGCACTCCTCATTATATATATATATATATATATATATATATATATATATATATATATATATATATGTATGTATGTATATATGTATATATGTATATGTCATACATATTTACCTCCAATATGGTATAGAAAAAATCTGACTAATATGTATATATAAATCATGCTTTATCACAAGTTCAAAATCCTTAAGATAAACACAAAAAAAAAACAAAAAACAAACACAAGCAGAGACATAAGACGGTGCCCCCTGGTTTCTCCTGATGGGTCCTTGGGCACTTAAGAGTACCAACCAACCATTATAAGGCAGAGGAGGAAGTGTCCACACGACTAGGTTTAATTATGATACACACGCACTCCGACAGGACACAGGCAAAACGAAGCCAGGCGCAGCCCACTCCACCCCAGGGCGTTTGGAAGAGGTTTTGTTTATATTTTATGGAGGGGGGTTCTCGCAGTCTTTTTTTGTTTGTTTTGTTTTTTATTTACGTGAGTGAGACAAATATCATCATCATATATTTTTAAAAAAATCACCCCCTCCTTAATTAAAGATTAATGAATGGTTCTCTCTTTTTTTTCTCTCGTATTCTTTTCCTTGGAGGAGTTTGCCGAGGACATTCTCCATCGTGGGTGTTGATGTGCTGGCGGTCCGGTGCTTCACAGAGAGGTTCACTTAGCCACAACTACAATGCTAAATGTAACCATAAAATCACTGATCCCATATGGCAAGGTTATCTGACTGACCGCTTCGAGTCAGATTGTTCAGATATATATACGCACACGCGCGCTCACACAGGCACACATCTATTCATTTACCCGTTTCCATAACGCACAGGGAAAGGCCGAGTTGAACACATAATTGGGTTTGCTACATACATGTACATAACAAGATACGATAGTAATGTGTGTGAATCGAGGGAACAGGGAGAGGAGTGGACCGCTGCCTTATTTATTAATATACGAACCCTCCACAGGGAGTTCAGCACACAACAGTCATGATCGCAGCTTAATCGATATGTTCTCAGTCCAAACATCAAGGCGAATTCTGGGGGACTCCTGGAGGCGAGGTCGTGACCCCGACGGGTGAGATTCCGTGACCTGGACAAACAAGGGAATGCCTCCACGCGGGGTCACGCGCCCTCGGCCGTCTTGCCACAAGAATACAACTTTGTAGTTCAAGTGATCTTTTAGATAATACAATACCTCAATAAGAATTAATTATCATATTTTAAGTCATAACAAATCAATAACACCACCATGGTATGACGTACTGTGCATCCGTCCGTTTGTAAAACCTCTCGGCCTAACAGAACAGGTAGCCCGGACCAAGGAGGCAAAGGCCATGTGTACCCTGGACCTACAAGACACAAGACCATGCGCTCGGGTCCTGCTAGAAACAAGGTCATGCTAGTCTTCGTCAAATCACAGTTGCAAGAACCACATGTGTAATGTATTGTGTTGTGTAGCGAGTTCTCTGCTGAGACGATTATGTTAAGGGAATCCATGCAACAGAAGCAAGACCATGCAACGGGCCATAACTTGTAAACATTGCGCTTAGAGTTTACATTTGAATTTGACATATTCAGATGATTATTTTTGTGTTATTTATTTCAAGGGGAAATAGGGGGAGGGGGAGGTTCCGTCGATTAAATAGCACTTGGGGAAAGAACGCACTCGCATGCCCCCAACGGCTCTGGGAAGCCTCTGTGAGCGCAACAAGATTGGACACTTCGAAAGTCACTTGTTGACAAAGTTGAAACATTCGGCGAAAGGTAGCACCAAAGTAATTGTAAAAGTGCCGGAGAGAGAAAGAAAGAATCGAAGAGGATCTCCCCAGTCGAGCGAGAGATTCAGACGCGGTGTATTGGAGTAGACGAGAAAAAACAACAACAACAGAAAAACTCAATGGCACGTTGTATCAGATTGTTTGTGCTTTGATGTGAATGATGAGGGGAAATCCACGGTCTGAGTGTCTCCTGCGTCAGTGGTACGAATCAGGTCAACTGATTGCGGACGTCCGTGAGAAATAACCTGTGTTCAGCGGGATCGATCTTCGAAGGGCGCTCGTCAGAATACACATACCGATCAACAGCAAATGATTCAAGTGTCAAATTCACAATATCTCCATACTTACAAAGAAGGCCAACAACATTGATGAATTTACAGTGCATTTACAGTGCAGGTGTGAGACATTTATCAACACTGATTCTGGCGCATGTGGAAGGGGGGATTATAAACGCTCATTCTTTGCAACACTCACGATACATTGTTTGTTTGTTTGTTTGTTTTTTTCAGCTACAGAGGTACAATGGCACTGGAGAACCCTGTGTGCACACCGATATGCTGAAGCCATTGTGGTCAAAATAATTATTTTCTTATTCTCGAAAGTTTAAGAATTCATCCTAACTCGCAGCATTGCAAAAGTTTTTTTTTTTATCGAGATCAATCGGTTTGTTCCTTGTCGACACAGCACTGCCTCCAACTGACTTTGAAACTTTGAATGTCAAGAAAATAAAAACAAAAACAAATGTTCATTCCTATTTTGAAATGCCATGCGGACTCCACATTACTGATATATCTGTTATCTGAAGTCGGTAGATTCTTCAAGCTCCACAAAAAGAAAAAAAAAACACTTCCGAGGGAGGAATAACAACCCATAATAAAGAAAACGACAAAATTGAAACGAGACACGCACGACAGCATGGGCGACGAGGGTCCTGAATGACGAAGAAAAGGGACAAGGTAATTGGATAATGACCTTTAAGGACAAAGGCTGGTAATAGGAGTAAATACAAGCGAAGGTAGTCGTGGGTGGGTGGGTTGGGTAGGTAGGTAGGTAGGCGGTGGTAGGCGGGGAGGGAGCATGGGTAGGGGGGCTGTGAGACAGGGTAGGCGGGAGGCAGAGAGAGATAGAGGCGTAGAGATTTCAACTCGGATGTTTTAAGATCCTGAAATAAGATTTCTTTTTCTCGAAAGGTTGAACTTGTCTTGACCCTTATGGCATACAAAGCAAAATCCGTAAGAGTTCCAAATCGATATGTAAGAAGGTCTTATAGCGAAAGAGGGCTATGATACTCAACAGCAATAACAACAACAACAATGAAAGGGGTTACCCAAAAGACAGTTCCCAAAGGCTGGGCGAAGGGATGGCTGGAGAAAGGGAAGGAGAAAAGAAGAAGTGACGGACTTGGCGTAATATATATTCGTGTCTCGGGTTCAGAGGGCCTGGCGTAATGGAGAAGGGGGTGGGGGTTCCTCGGCACTCCGGAAGAGGAAGAGGAAGAGGAAGAAGAGGAAGAAGAGGAGGAGGAGGAGGAGGAGGAGGAGAAGAAGAGAGACAGACAGTCTTGCTGGCTGACTAGACATGCACGCGCGTTCCATCTGCCGGCGGTTCTCGAGGGACTCCCGCCTTGCCAGCGAAGACTCGGGGTTACGTGTCAGTGTCTTACAGCTCGTGTTTCGTCCCTCCTCGTCGCAGTAGAAGCCATCACTGTTTTATTATACCGTAGTAAAACAATAAATTGATTACTGTAATTATATATATATATATATATATATATATATATATATATATATATATATATATATATATATACACATATATCAAGTTTGAGCTTGACAGCGAGACTTGCGTGGCGTGCGTACAGCTCTTGTCCGAGGGGGGGAGGGGGGTGATGGCGACAACCAGCGCGTCAGTCATAATAAGCAGAGTACAAACTTGGTCATATTGCACTGTACAGCTGCAATGCCATCTAGGGGGTATAAAATAGTGAACCATAAGAGACTGTTGTGTTACGATACAAAACGAGGGAGAAGTTCGTCTAGCATTACCTAGGAATATAGATGTAGTTAAGGGGTAACTTTCGGCACTTTGAAAATGGACTTGTTCCTTTTCCCTTTGGCATCGTCTGCGCCTCGGCCGGGGCGCGCGCGCGGGGCGTGCCGGGCCGCGGGCGGATGCGGCTGAACATCACGACACGAGAAGAGTTAAGAGCGCACTAGCTCCCGCTGCCTCTCATAGGCCGAACTTCTTGAAGAGGAAGTCCTTGCCCTTGGACATGACGTCCGTGACGGGGTTCTGCGTGGCCAGGTCGCCCAGCTTGCCCATGATGTTGCCCTCGCCCATCGGGTTGGGGATGCCCGACAGGCCGGCGCCGAGCCCGCCCGGCAGCGCGCCCGCCAGGCCGCCCGGCTTCTCCTCTTTGGTCTCCGCCTCCTTGGCCGCCGCCGCCGCCGCCTCGGCCGCCTTCGCCGCCTCGCTCTGCTTGATGGCCTCCACCTCCTCGGGGTCGTTCAGGTCGAAGTCCTCCATCAGCTGGTCCAGGTCCGCCGACGAGATGGCGGGCGCGTTGTCCACGTCCTCGTCCAGCAGATCCATGCCGTTCATCTTGGCGCGCCCCGCGGTGGAGGCGCTGGCGGTCGTGGCGGCGGCGCCCGCGCTGGTGGTGGCGGACGCGGCGGAAGTCTTGGTGTTGGCGGCGGCGCCCCGCTCGCGGGACACCGATCTACAGCCTCTCTCCCCGGTGGTGATGCCGTGGTCTTGGTGGTGGTCCCCCTGGCCCCCCTGGGCCCCCCTCATATCCTGGAGAAAAACCATGAGAGCAGATGAGTGGGACAGCAAAGCCAAGGGCGAGAGTGTAATGTGCTCCAAATAATAATAATGATAACAATGATAATTAATAATAGTAATATACAGATAGCGTGTATGTCTCTAAGCTACAAGGAAGGTGTGCGAAGTAAACATGCGCCAGATCGCCTGCGCCGCTGCCCGTCTGCGCAGGCGCGAGAGGTCGGCACTCCGACAGGG
>NW_028234404.1:5495028-5505028 GCF_977035675.1 Penaeus japonicus
GGTTAGGGAGTAAGTGTATCATTGAGTAAGGATGTGTGGTTGTAATAAATGAAGGATACTAAACACTGACTTCAACTGAGCAATGAAATCACAAAGGAGAAGCCATTAATGTGGAAGGTGATGTTGTAAATTTACATCTGTTTGGAAGAACAAGAAAGACCAATGAAGATGATGGCAATATATACCCACAGAAGACACAGAAGGACACAAGAGTTAAGACACGCTCATGATAAACAGAAAGTCACAGTGTGAAAGATCAATTTTAAAAGATACTGAAGGTAACATTTAAAGAAGAGAAGAGTAGTACAATGGCAGAGGACAAAAGAGATCTAAAAGAAGAATAAGGCTTGTGAATAAAGGAAGGAAGTTGAGGGCAAAAGAGATATAATTTAGAATGACTGAAGAACCACAAAATGACAAAAGATAAGAGATACACTCTGGTAATGATGATAGATGTTTAATGAAAGATCCTGGATATACTAACAAGAAGGAGGATACCTTTGACCAATGAATGAGCTGCTGACAATATGATAAGGAGAATGAGCTGCCAGCAAACACAGAAGAAACTAGTTCCAAGAGAGACAACAAGACTAGGATATATTTCCAGTACTGATTGTTATTGGGTGAGGGTGTTGTCTCAAGTCAAAGCTAATCCCTTTGGTATGTACAGAGAGAAAAAAAGCATATGTATGCCTACAAAAAATATAACAAACTCCATTTCAACTAAATAATACTCAGGTATAAAATACTGAGATGAGACAAAAATGCATCTAACAAAAAGAAAAAGAAAACACTTCAAAAACAATCTCTCTACTGACATTCCATTGGCAATATTGTACTCTGAGAGTGAGTGAATATGTGTGTGTGTTTTCATATGTCTGTATGCAATATGGAAAAGCCCTAGATGTACAACCTACATAGACACCATAGTTATGTAATAAAAACGTATGCATGTACCTTCGATAATATTTCACAGCTACATCTATTTAAATTAAAAGTGGAAATCTTAATTATTCCTATCACTCTATCTGCCTCATCTGACTATGAAATGAAAGGTACTTTCCTCTCACAGAGCTCATTTCTGGCATATGTTAAACAGCCAATTTGTACCTCCCTTCAGGTAAAGATAAAAATATTTACATTAAAATATCTGGAAGAATACCAAGGGTTTCTATAGAGGGGAGAGTGAACAATAGAAACCCCTGATGTGTGTGAGACAGGTATGTATTCACCTTTATTGTCCCCACACTTGCCATGAACTTTTTTTTAACTGGTTTGATACTTCCTCTTTTGAATGAAAAAAGGTGTCTCTTTTTGAATGGGGGAAGGGCCTAATAAACTACTTATACAATAAGTCATTAGCATTTTACTATCAGAAAATCAACAATAACAATTCCCTGCTCTGGCAGAAGGGAAGGTTTAAGTCCTACAAGTGCAATGGCTTTTAAAAACACTTAAGGAACTCTCTAAAGTTTCAGTCTGAAATTTAGATCCACAACACATAAAGGAGTTTAAGTGTTTTTTGTGCGATCAGATAGATACTAAGCAACGCTACAAAGGAATAGAGAGAGAGAGAGAGGAGAGAGAGAGACATATCCTCTTGTCTAGTTACACTCAGAAGCTTTTGAGGAGCAAAGTAGGCAGGGTGGAGGGAGGTCCGAGGCGTTGTAATGCCTTGTAAGAAAATTCACAAGGAATGAGACTCCAGAGGCTTATCTATGAATGAGGATGAGTACAAAAGTGGTGCACTGAGAGAGAGAGAGAGAGAGAGAGAGAGAGAGAGAGAGAGAGAGAGAGAGAGAGAGAGAGAGAGAGAGAGAGAGAGAGAGAGAGAGAGAGAGAGAGAGAGATGGAGAGAGAGAGAGAGATGGAGAGAGAGAGAGAGATGGAGAGTGAGAGAAAGAGAGAAAGGAAGCGAGAAGGAAAGACGGAAAGAAAGAAAGAAAGAAAAAGAGAAAGAGAGAAAAAGAGAGAGAGATACTACAGTGAATGCTAAGGAAGGTGAATCATGATTTCAACTAGCAGGATTGGAGAGGAGAGAGCCTACTCTATATAAGTAAGACAGTGGAGGCTGTGATGGAGAAATGTGGTGGCTGCTACACAGCCAGTGCTGACGGAATGGGAGACGGAAGTGAGAGCGGTGTTTTGAAACAATAGCAGCAAAGGGAGAAAGGAAGAAAAAATAGGAGAAAAAGAAAAGGAAAACGAAAAAGGGATGGACAGAGAGACGAAAAGAGCAAGGAATTTCCAAGATACTGGATAAACGGACGGATAATAATACACCAAAGCGAAATATCCACAGCAAAACCTGACTCCTAAGTGTCAGTAGCTAACATGTAGATATTGCTGCCATCTAAAGCTGGGATCAGTAAAAGGTATGAGAACAGTCAGAACTACTATATCTACTCTCTACTCTGACACAGGGTGAGTGAAGGACTGTGGAGGGAGAGCAGTAAGGGAAACAAGAGAAGAAAAAGTAAAAAGGGGCCCTAAGGGCATAGACTGAAGATACTGGGCAAGGGGACCGGCCAGTGAAGCAGTGTCTCTCAGGGGACCTGTATTCCTTAGAGGGAAACGCATCACGTACATACACAGAGCACGATTCAAGCGAGTCCAAACAAAGCTAGTTATTAAGGTTCTCTGGCAGAATCTCGGCCAGAAGAGGGCGGAGGGGACAGGGCAAAAGGACACACTGGCCTAAGTCATAAGATCTAGGAAACACACTGAGATTGAGTCACACAACACTGACTACAAAGAATAATAAAAACAACAACAAAAAACTAGATGGTGGAGAAGACACTAAAAAGAAAAAGAAAAAGAAAAAGAAGGGGATATCTTAGTAACACAAAGATATAAAGGGACTTTTTGTCTTCTACAAGTCTGGCTAGGGGAAAGACACCTTGGGGGACAAAAACATTTAAGAAGTCAAGCATTTTATATCAAATATATATACATACTTATATATATATATATATATATATATATATATATATATATATATATATATATATATATATATATATATATATTTTAAAACCACACCAATTATAAAATAGTATATATACTAGGGCACTGAAATGCCAGGAAATTTTGGTTCCTTATGAATTGTGATGCCAACGAGCACATTACAGGAGTGATAAAAAGAAAAAAAAAGATAATATCAATCATTATTATTACAATAATAACAATAATGATCATAATGATAATAAAAATATGCTTACGACAACAATAAAAATAATAAAAAATAATGATGGAAGTATTAATATAACATAATAATAATGGTAATATTGTAATAATCATGAATAATAATCATAATAATAATCATGGATAATATACTCGCAATAATGGAAGAATAAAAATATCAATAACATCAACAATAACAATAATAATAATGCAACATCAATAATAATGATAAAAATAATAATAATAACTACAATAATAATAAGGAGAATAATAATAAATGCCATAACAATCTTTTAACGGTAAAATCTTCAATGGATTATAGAGTTCAACTGGAAAAGAAAAATTGCATATTGCTATGCAGCCTCTAATAAACCTAGATTTCAATGACTTTACCAAAAGCAATATACATACAGTAATCTCTGGGTTCTTAATGAGAGTATTAGTGTGGTAGAGACAGGGAGTTGAACAAGAATGTACTTTTAAGAAAGATTATGAAGTGGACAAATCACATTTGTCACACCAACTGCAAGGGTCCAATATTCAAACTTTATTCTTAGCCTTTAGTTTATTAAGGTGTTGCTCTAATCTTGGACTGTGTGTAACTTGGGGATCGGAAACTCTTGTTAGCATGGGATAATCCATAGAAAACGGATTATATACTTTCTTTTTGGTATCCAAGAGTGTGAAGGATAAATAGAGAGAGTACCGTGATAAAGAAGACAATCGCAATGAAACAGAGAACAGAAACTGGGACACCCATACGTGCAAAAAGCTGACATCTATAAGTCAACTTCACGCAGTATTAAAAAAAGAAAGAAAAAAAATCCATAACACTACTTGCCAAAAATATAATGAACAAGGAATAAATGAATAGAAATAAACATCAGTCCTTTAACAGAAATCTTCCAAGTAAAAGCACTATAAATGAAAAACGAGAGATCTAAGCACTTCCAAATTTGCACTAATGAATAACTTACAGATCAGTGTAGTACATGGGCCAAGGGGGTTAACTTCCCTCTCTCAATAGTCTGTCAAAAAACATATTACATTGTGTGATTGTGTCAACTCATTCATTAAAAATGCAAATGAGGAGAGAACACAGTGCTACTTTTAGACTCGAATGTCATGTAGAAGAGAAGTACCTACAAGAGAGGAATCTGATGTTTCCTGTGATGTGGGGCTTACTGGTGACTTTTAAATTAATGGAGAGAGCGAGAGATAGAATCCATACTTAATGTTGGAGATCTGTATCATCTTAATGTGGTCTGAATATGATTAAAGACTGGTTTATTGACACTGGAATGAGAAATATGAATGCAAAAATCAAAGTAAAACAAAATGTTAAATGTAACTAAGAAGACTGAATTCCATTTCTGCATTAGTGACAAAATCTTCAATATTCAATATGGGATGGCATACTACAGGGAAGAAAACTAAGGAGGAACTACTTTCTAATCTAAAATTAGGAAAGTTGGAGAAAGATATATTTACATCAGGAAATGTCCCCTTTGCAGCTCAAGAGTTATCACTCTTTTCCAAGTTGCAAGTATAAACTGTGTACAATGTTACTGCCTAGGTCACACTGTATGGTATAAATATTCAATAAACAGTAACACAAGGGTAATGTCGATGAATCAGCGTAACACAGTGTATGTTGTTCTTTTTTACCTCTGATGATGATCAGGATAAGATCGAGCTCTGACCTGAATCTGGTAATCTGGTTAAATGTGGATATGGAAGGACTATATGGAAATGAACCTGTGTATATATTTTTCTTTGAAATAGAATTATAATGTGAATTTGGCAAAGCAAAGTAGAAACTCATGAATAAAATGCGCTTCAGACATAATTATCTTTTCTAAAGATCTAAGAGCAGTAATGAATTTTTTAAAATATACGTTCCGAACTATGATAATGATGATGATAATATATAGGGGTGCAAGATGATGTCGAAAACCACAAAATCAAAGAGCGGCCAAGAAGCAAAGATCCAAATGAATGTAAAAGGCTAAACCTTTTCCTTCTAGCCTGTGTGTGGCAAGAGACTGTTCTTGGTAACAGCTGGAGAGTTGTGTTGAAAAATAGAAAAGGTCCCAACATGAATCCAGGAAGACATATGTTCATGACTGGAGTATGACTTGTTCTACACAGTGTGGCAAAAAAAGGACTTTGCGTCGAGTGTACAATAGGCCCACATATCAAAGGGAGACAGAGGAAAAACAGGAAAAAAAATCTATTAAGATCGATATGCATTGGAAGGGAAACTGATGAGAAAATTAGATATTGGATATAATATGATTTGGTATTCATTTGACAGAGTAAACAAATGGGATACAGGAGGTATAGAGGTAGTTGTTAATAAATGAATTTGAGCAAAAGGTCTGGAAGTATAGGTGTCAATAATCAGTGATAAAAAGTAAAAATGGTTTCTGAGTATAGAAATACTGAGTAATAAAGGATATTATCATGTAGTATGTTAAGAGGGATAGAAGACAGTAAGAACAAGACTTGTAAGAAAAGAGTACCAAAATCATAAATGAAATGACTGTTCAGCTAAAATACGCATCAAATAGGTATAGATGACTGGAGAACTTGCATTTCCCTCATATCTGATGTCTGAGAAGGATCTCCAGAGGAAAAAAGGAGGTTTGAACAGGTGTGTAATTTTTTGGTCTTTAGACAGAGTTGGATTGTAAGAGGGACGAGAAGGACTTGGGTCAGCAAATAGCAGGAGAAATAGAAAGAAAGAAAGAGACGGAGAGATAAAAAAAAAAAAAAAAGGCAAAGGGTAGAGAGAAGAGGGAACTGCGGTCAAAACTGACACATGATTGACGTACATCGAGAAAAATGAAAACACCAAAAGAACACTCAAAAGGCCCTTGAAAGTAAAGCTCACGCTGCCCTCTTGCAAAAAAAGAAGAAGAAAAAAAAAACATCCTTTATTAAAGAGTTCATAGTCTGAGGGAAATTAATTATACATCGTACAACACTCATTATCCGAAACAATCATAGATGTAAAAAATATCTGGAAACAGTAAATATAAAACAGCAAAAAGTCTTAAACTTATGTGAAAAAATAAAAATCTAGGCAGACACATTCAATAATTTTCAATTTGCACTGTGCGACTGCAGAACTGTAGCCTTTGTTTTTTGTTTATTTATAATTGGGGTTACGTAAAAAAAAAGTGTATCTATACTTAGAAGACATCATAATGATACCTGTACTTGAATATATAGAGAGATATAACGAGAATAGAGGCAAAAATATATACTATACATATATAAAAAAAAAAAATAAGAAGAATTCAATATGAACATTATACAGACAGCTCCCATTGGCAGCTGTCTGTTCCAGTTAAACATAATAATCAAAGTAAAGTGTATCTTAAGTGACAGATATAAGAGACAAGTCTACATGAAGCACCAATTAGTACCAGCTAATCAAGGAACAGTCAAAGTTTCTGCACCAGGTTCACATCTTCATTACGATGGGATTTTGCTAACAAGCCGTCACCCTGCTTTTGGGGGTGGGGTGGGGGAGGGGGGGGAGAATCTTTCAGTATATGGAAGAGAGGGTAGGCAGACTGAGAGAGAGGGATGGGGGGGGGGGGGGGGGAATGGGGGGGGGGGGCTAGGTCATCTGTGCGAATACCTGGACTGTCCTCTGAGGAGGCCTAGTTTTTTTCATTCCTTTTTTTTTCTTTCTTTCTTTCTTTAACAGAACATATCAACAAAGTGCCTGCATATTTCTGGTAGAAACTGGAGTGCTATCTCTTACCATGTTTGCGAAAGGATATATATTGCTTATCATAGTTACCTGAAAGAGTATGTGGGTAACAATTGGACATTATTAAAGTAATACTCTAAAGTGTAAGGATACACCACAATAAAACAACAAAATCCAAAAATAAGGAAGACAATACAAATCTTCCATCAAAAGGCACAGTGACACAAATGTACTGACCTACATATACTTCACGTGCTCAGTACAATTGAAAATGAAATACCATATGATGTTATCAAATATATGTATATATAGCTTGTCTGCTTTGAAACAAGTAGGATGTAAAATTATATAGCTACCGAGTATAGATATTTAGAGTACCGAGGACAAGAAACAGATAACGCAGTTAATTACGCGACCCATAGCGCCCTACCCAGTCGTCTGTGCAATAACAATCATCTAACCTGGCTACCAGCTTGCTATCAATAGCTGCTCCCAAGACACATTTAATTAGTAAGGCAAGATTAATCATCGCATCTTTTAATACACAATAAATAGAAGATGGAGAAAGAACATATTCTGTAACACACTGACACACTCTTATTAGGATTAAAGTGTCTCGGATGTAGCCATAGAGGAACAATAATAACATCACCTTACTGTGTATTCTATAAACACCCTAGCCTACACATCAGAGCACAAATAAAAATAAAAATTTAGGACTTGTTCGTATGGTCAACTAGAACTTCTTGACTACAGTGACACTGCTCTACTACCTTCCTATGACTAGTCTCGCTTGGAGGGAGTGCCAAAAAAAACGAACAGATTACCCAATACCAAAGATTGAGGCATTTCTCATATGTAAAGCCTGTGCTACCAACACAGAAAGAGGAGGAATAGAAAGAGAAGGGAAAACAGGTGTATAAGGCTGCTGTTTTTAATACAGCATAGTGTCAAGTGTAAGGCATAGTGTTCTTAAAGCACTGGTTCATACGATGTGATCATAATCTGAGTAGCATTGCTGAGTTTATGGACTGGCGTGGTGTGCTTGCAGTTGATCTTGTGGTTACCTGCTTGTTAATCCCAGAAACTGACAATCTCAAGGCTGTATGACCATCCACTTCTGTTTGTGAGTAGTCGAACAAGACCTTAAAGACTCTATCAACAATCTCTTGGCTCAACATCTAAACCAATGTTTGCGATATCTAGTGTGTGTGTGTGTGTGTGTGTGACAGCAAGGGAAAGTGATAATGTGTATGGCAGTCTGGTGCAGCGAGTGGGTTGCTTGCACTTACTGGCATGACCTGACAAGGTTCTCATCAGGAACACCGTAAGTTATGCCTTCAGCTCCCCTTGTCTTCAAGATCCCCTTCTGGCCGCCCAGAGGGTCCCTTGCTCTTTGCCGCTGCTGAAGTAAGAGCTGTGTCTTTGTGAATGGCCAACATTTTATCTATATATATGTTACTGAGAAGAAGAATACTGATACTGATAATTAAGAAAGACACACAGAGAGAACGAGATCGAGACGAAGCAAATCAGGAAAAGAAAAAAGAGGAAGAGTAAAAGAAGTGTGAAATGGGATAGAAAAAAGAAGTGTCTGAGTAAAAAGAGAAAAAACATTATAAAATCTGTGTTCTTATAAATGTATGTTTAATAATACCGTATGAGAGTGTATGCCTGTACAAGCGTGTGTGAATGTAACTCTCAGTGTGTTGGCACTCATGTTAATGTAAGTACAGTAAATTAAAATATACTTGTACATAAATCAAGATATTTCAACATAAGTGAATGTCATCACACAAATCCAAAGAGATTGGACTGTGGCTGTTACCACCAGCCTTCTAAGTTGCAAGAGCCAAGGAGAGATTTGGCACTAATATATTCAGACTCACCTAGGCTACCTTTGCCTATTTTTCTATTCTACGCCTATTTTCTATATTCATTCTGACAGTCATTCAATGTCAAACCAAGAACAGATGCTTGTCTGCTTTTCTAGCTATTCCTATTACACTACAATGCTACAAGAAAAACACTGAGCAGTCATTGCTATATTCCTGAGATATCATAGACAAATCCAAGAACCCTAAGAATGCAAACAGGAGAAGAAAAAAAAATCTAAAAGGAAAAGAAGAAAAAGTCTAGCCTATTGCTTTTTTTTCAATATTCTGAGATGAGATTAGATCAGCCATGTATTCTACAAGCAGGGTGTTAAAAGAGGACCCTCTCTAGCTGCATACAGGCACATAATATAGAAACTCCTCTCTCAATCAGCAACATTTTGGTTCTAATTTGCTGCTTTCCATAAGAGATGTTGCAATATATATGTACAAATATGAAGAAAAAAAACAAACGTATATACATTTTTATATACATATCGTGTAGATAGATATAAGCCATATGCCAGAGGGAGCGTAATAAATTTCTAGTTCGCAGCACTTCATATGCTATAATCAATCGTGAGCTGAGCTTTACAAGGTGGCGAGAGAGAACTCTACTATGCTAGCATTTAAATAAGGACTCATATCCACATAAAAGACTCCACCTCCTTGTCGCCCTCTTCCTTGGACATGTCCCCTTCAGGAGCTGGGTCAGTGGTGGCTTTGGTTGACCCTTCCTTCACTACAGTGGCAGCCCTAGTCAAAGAGGCTTTTGTGGCACTCATGAAATTGCTAAAAAACCCTCTTCGTGGTTGCTCTGAAATGGAGAGTTTATCCTGTGACTCTGAAAATGGTGTAACGACTGAAAGGAATATTCAGTTTCGTTCACTTAAGGAGCGCAGTTATGAGGGATGAGAGATTTCACTTGAACTGGCAAGAAAAATTCTTTAAAATCTGCTATAAAGCTCTGACTGGCTTTGGCTAATCAACTGCCAGGATCTGACAGTTTTGCAAATGGATTGACATGAAATAATATTCAATTAACCAAGAAGGCCTGTCTACTCCATAAAAGAGCCAAGGAAAGGGATAAAGCCAGACAGCTAACCTTTCTCCGCTTCACTTTCATTTTTCAACTCATCTGCTTTCTCCGCCTGCGACGATGACGGAGCGCCCTTGGGCTCACTCGCATCGTCCTTTTCGCATGGGGTCGATATAC
>NW_028234404.1:5530028-5547528 GCF_977035675.1 Penaeus japonicus
GCGGGTCAATTCCCTGCATTCTTCCCTTTGCGCGCACGTTCACCTCAGGTGCGTCTCAGAACCTTAAGGCAAGATTGTGCCCCTTGGATACTCCCCTTGAGAGTAATGTGTGGTAAGTTTCCTTCGACCCCTTCCCTTCTTTTACAAGTGCTAAACAGGGCATGTGTGTCAGACCTCAAGGACTGGGAATGAAGAGTTTGAGGAATGGAAAACGATTTTCTCTGTCCGTTGGGAATGGGCGCAGGATTCTCCCTCTTTTCACCTGTGGCTGTCGCTCTGGTCTTTGCTTTTGGATTGAACTTGTTGCTCGAGGCTAACGAGGGCGAGAGAGGTGAAGGGGGGATAAGAAATAGGGAAACCGTGAGTGGATGAGTGGATTGTTTTGGTTTCCACTGTCTTTAAGACACTTCACAATGCTACCTGTGTAATGATTCACACATGTAAGATTTTTTGTCCGTTCATGGCCGTCGTTTGGACCCAGGGCGTTTGCTTCAGCCCACCACGGACAGAGAAAGAGTTTCCATCAGTCAAACTCCCCATTCTTATTATGTATCTGTATCTCTGTGTTGAGATAGCATGGGTCATTTCGACCATAACACTGCACTTGTATTAAAATCAATGTATTTCGTTAATCAAATATCTATATTCTTTATTTATCAGTCAATGACAAAGTACACCTATAGGTATTAAAAACAACAACAATATCAACAAAAATCTTAAAAAGAATGGTAACTAATATTTCAAAGAAAAGACTATTGGCTCAGCAATGAATGTCTTTAACATATGAAATAATTCAAACCTGAATTAATATCACTTGTCTTCTAAGATTTCTTTTTTTCATTCAAATAAGATTTATTTAAATTATCTCAAGAGCATAAATTGATTAATTAATCATATTCCACACAAGAGTTCAACTTTTTATAACATATAATAACAGCAACAGAAAAAAAGACAAGTTAAGACCAACACAAAAATGTAATGAATCTGAAGACGAAGAAAACAGTACCAACTAAACGAGATAAAAGTTAAAATATCTGTCAACATTTCATCCTAAGTTGTTAATTTTCACCCACCGATTGCCCTTCCCAACCAATCAGACGAACATGAAAAAACCTCCCATCCAACCATCCCTCCCTCCCTCCGCCCTCCCTCCGCCCTGCCTCGCCCCCTCTGATCTTACCTGGACCTCGGACACCATGTTGCAGGGGACGTATCCGTGCCTGCCGCCGAGCTCGCCCCAGTAGAAGCCGTCGGGGTCCTTGTCGCCGGTGACCTGGATGAGCTGGCCCTCGCGGAAGCCCAGCTCCTCGTCGCAGGCGTCGGGGTTGGGGCTCATGGTGGGCGGGTCGTAGTCGAAGAGCGCCACGAAGATGCGGGTGTGCTGGTCCCCCTGGCCGCCGCCGCCGGGGCCCCGCCTGCCGCGCCCCTCGCTTCTGCCGTCCGGGTACTCGCGCCCGTACTCGCCGCGGTGTCGCCCGTCGCCCTCGTAGCGGTCGCGCATGTCCCTCGGGTCCCTGGGGTCCCGGTGGGCGTGCGGGTCCCGGATGTGGGGGTCCCGTCTGTCCCGCGGGTCTCTGGGGTCGCGGCCGTCCCGGTAGTGCTGGTCGCGGGGGTCTCGCACGTCTCTGGGGTCTCTGGGGTCGCGGATCATGGGCCGGTTGTGGTGGGGCGGGGGTGGGGGCCGCCCGCGCTCCAGGTGGGACCGCGGGGGCGCATTGCGGGGGTCGAACCGCCCGCGCCCGCCCTGGCTCAGCTCATAATCCTCCTCAAGGGATGGGTGACCTTCACTGGCTGAGTCTTTGGTTATTTCTGCAGAAAGTGGTTGTGTAATTCACAGCTCAGGGAAAATAATTAATGGACTACAGATTTAAGACTAATCTAGCCATACTTTACAAGCCTAAGAGGAGCACGTGAGAGCCCAAAGTTCAGCGTTAATCACGTGTAACCGGTCTGGTTTAGTGGAACTTGCAAATGCACCAGTGAGACAAACCAACTACGTATATACAGCCTTCTGATATTTGCTGTATCAAAGCCATTACAGAGACTATTTTACCAGTTACCATCATCAACGGAGGGCAAGAGAGAAACAAAATGTTTTTGTAAACCTGTCTGGGCATTGAGTTAGGTGTAAAGTACTAGCAAAGTATGTCAAATCTAGGCACTGGTTGGTAATCTAGGTACTGATGGCTACGGTATCGTCACTGTGACAATCTCTCTCTTATTCACAGTAGGAAAAAATATATAAATGTGCTTTGCTCTGTGGGATTGATTGGTATGTTTCGTCAAGTTATTCCAAACAAAGGAAGGAGTGTCAGCAAACATTAAAACAACTTTTTTCGGGGGGTGGGGGGGGGGGGGAGTGATCCATGTGAAGATAATAATAAAAAATTAAAAAATGAGGGGAAAAGAGTGAAAATCCAACAAATCCACAGCAGTAGTGAAAGGATAAAAAAAAATATACATATAAAAGAAAAGAAAAAATAGTTAAAAATTGCTTAGCAGATGTGCAAGAGTTATATAACAGGGTGCTAAAAAAACACAAAAACAAAAAAAAAACAAAATCAGGCGCAACGTACAGTCCTGCATTGCCATCTCTGCAGGACAGGCACGCTAGCAAATCCCTTTGCAAAATGACAACATCTGGCTAAGTGAATAATGTATGCAAAACCACGCATGGCAAATGATCCCGGGGTGAGAGGGGGGGGGGGTGAGGGGTGCTCTGAAGCCTGATGGAGGACGATCTACACGCAGGGTACCAGTGACAGGACGTGGGAGGGGGGCAGGGGGAAGGGGGTAACAGCCATTCCCCAGAGCTATCTACAAGAGGCAGCACTAATGGAGGGATCTGGGAGGGGTTTTTGAGACTGATTATCAGGGCAAAGACGGCAAGCAACTTGAAGAGACACATGGCTATTTACGTCGTGTACTTTACGTGCAAGGATAAAAAAAACGTATATTATTTTTTTTCCTTACGAAATGCAAACCTTGAAAGAACATTCAGATATGTCTTACCCTGCTTTTTCCATCACGTAATGTAAATGCCATTTATACAAACGATTTACTGAAATCTCCAAACAAGAAGTATAGGCCTACCGAGTCAGTTGACTATGCAAATGAACTCAAACTAAAATTCATGTGATAACAAAGTGGTGTGGTAAGCCATTGCAAAGGCATGTGTTATCATTTTAACTCCATTGCAAAAACATCCATATAAATCCCTCCCTTGATAGTCAATACAACGAAAGAAAAGATATTTACCCATGAATCAAATAGAGGGCTTCCACTCAGTTCGGAAATGTATGCTTTAATTCTTAAGGAATCAATCATTCACTATCAAATCATAAATTACCGCCGATTCCCCCCCAAATCGAGTTATAAACAAATGTACTAAAAGAAAAAGAAAAAGAACAAGGAAAAAAAACAGGACCAAAGCTCCAAGTAAAGGAAAAAACAAAAACACCAAAACCTCCTGTTAGAATTGCAGATAATCTTAAGACAAAAAAAGGAAGAATCTTGAAGGAATTTTGAGATGAACCATGAACCCCGAATGTCTTCCTTATGAAACCTTGTGACAACGTAGAGAGTACTTACGTCTGGCTCTGGAGACTCCTTTGCCTGGTAGGGGAAAGAGACAGTTCAGCCGTGGACACAAACATGAAAGTGAATAACTCAAACATAAACAGGTAAGTAAGTAAATAAATAGAGAATAAAAATAAAACATTTAATATGAAAAAAGAAACACGAGAGCATACTGTCATAGTAGTAAAAAAGTTCCTTGAGCTAGAGAAATGACTGAATATATAAATGAGTGCTATAACAGGACATCAGGGAGTGATTAGAGTAATAATTCTCTGCTGTGGTTGCTAAAGCCAAGAATTAGAAGAGCAGAGACAGTAGTAAGGAACAAAGAGAGTAGACATCAGAAGTATTGCAGAAATTGCACTGGAAGAGACCAGACTGCTGCTTATTTGGTAATAAAAAAAATAATAAAAATAAGTAAAATAAACAACGACAATAACAATAATTTACCTCACACTACCTGGTTAAAAAGAGTAAACAAACATGTAAATCACAACAAAGACATTGAGTACCTCAAAAGAAATCAGCTTTAGAAAAAAAAGACAAAGGGGGAGAAAGAAGGAAACGGGAGACGAATAAGCTCCCTGTTAATCACATTTTTAAAATCCTTCTTGAAACTCGATACTCAATGTCATTCCTCTGATATACACACGGATTGGCTGATCGGCCTCTCTTATCATGCCAGACTAACTACTCCGCAATTAACACTACAGTCACAGTTCCCGGAAGTATTTACACGTGACCGCCTCATGTTTACAAGATGGCTGAACACCCTTCAATGTCCTGATTTTAATTACGTTTGGTAAATATGGGACGCAAGCCAGTGATGGAATCCTCTTAAGTAAATTATATATTCTTATAAAGAAGGAGAATGATCATGTTGTATTTACACATGTTATAGTAAGAGAAGTAGGTTTCATGCAGTAAGATATGAGTCATGATTCAACTGATACCTCAGTAATTGAATTGATTCGCATGATACCTGGGCAATGGCAATCCCAAAGTCCGTATAAATAAAAGTATTATTGAAGGAATTACAATATTACTATTTATGTCAATAGCTAATATCGTAAATGCAATATAGCAACTAACTTAACGCTATGCAATGAAGTAATGATTTAATTCTATTATATTCTAAGACTCCCGCATGTCACAAATTTGAGAATAAATAAACAAAATAAACAAAAACATACAACCCAATAGCTACGTGGGTACATATCACGGTACAATGCTACGAGATCACCTCTAATAGATATAGATATTTTTTATAATTAATAAAAGTCTCAAGTAATCACATCTTGTCAGGGTCATGTCGACACTTCAACCCATGGCAACAGGTACTGAAGAGAGGCCGAACACCCACCGTGTTTGAATTCAAGGCCATACATTCAAAATCAACTGGTGTGTGTGTGTGTGTGTGTGTGTGTGTGTGTGTGTGTGTGTGTGTGTGTGTGTGTGTGTGTGTGTGTGTGTGTGTGTGTGTGTGTGTGTGTGTGTGTGTGTGTGTGTGTGTGTGTGTGTGTAAGCGAGCGTGCGCGCGCGTATGTGTGCTTGTTTACATGTGTGCTTGTTTACGTGTGTGTGTGTGTGTGTGTGTGTGTGTGTGTGTGTGTGTGTGTGTGTGTGTGTGTGTGTGTGTGTGTGTGTGTGTGTGTGTGTGTGTGTGTGTGTGTGTGTGTGTGTGTGTGTGTGTGTGTGTGTGTGTGTGTGTGTGTACATGCGCAGTCCCACTTAAAATACCTGTATAAGTTACCACGCAATTAACATTACATTCAACATTCACTGCACATACAAACATTTCATTACACGGTGTGGCAATGAACGATCATAAAATCCAGCCTAAATGAATACCATTCTTATATGACAAAATCACTTAAATCTTTCAAATACGTTTTAAACCAAAACAACAACAACAACAAAAAACAACAACAGCCGGGTCTTATCATCGTTGCAAAGCCAGCAATGTTATTAAGTGCTAAATAGCATTTTTGCAAAGTGTGCAACAATTAAGAGATAGAAAAGGGACATGAAAATATATATAGAGTTTGAGAAAAAATATATGTAGTTGAGTTCAAAGGAAATACTTCCAAAAAAGTCGAATCTGCGAGGGGGAAAATTATCATCTATTTCCCTCGAATCCTAGTGAGAAAAAAGTCAAAATTCTACAATGAACGTTTCTCAAAGAATGAACATTTCTACAATGAACATTTTCAGACATTACCTGTTATTTCTTGACTGTTCTTATCACATAAGTAAAATAACACCAGTGATACTGATTATTAAATGCATTTTAACATTTGTATCATTCATATATATATGTATATATACTTAATAATAAATTCTCACCACTAATAAAAAATAGCAATGATATCAACACTACTTTCTCAGAATAATCAAATAAATGCACAATAACAATTCGCCAATTCTACACCTACGTTTTATCAATCATCATATAAAACTACTTTTCAAAATGTTCGATAGTATTCTACAGAGACAGCTAAAGAAAGAAAATATTCCTATTTTTTTAAATACATGTAAGTGTATATATAACGAAATCTATCAAAAGTCTTTTCTAAGAGAAAATCAAAACCAAACAAACTAGGAAACTGCATCTGGAGGGGAGTAGGAGGGAATTCCATTCACAAAAAATGAACAATGTCAAAAAAAAAGGAAAAAAAAGAGGAGTAAAGAAACTATGTACAAATTCGTTCACTGTTCATTATGGACGACCAGCATTCGTTACCTTTCAACTGACCTATTGTATTGAATAAAGAACTAGAGAGTCTTGCAAGCCCACTTCTCGCTGGGCCTGCTCGTAGAGACCCGCCAAGGGTGAGGGGAGAGGGGGAAAAGAGGGGAGAGAAAGAAGAAAAGGAGGGTCATATTTTTATATTTTGGTGAGCCGTTCATCAAAAGGAAAGGAATAATTGGTGAGCAATCATAAAATCATAATTGTAATAATGATAATAATAGTTGTGATTATATAGTGCACTGTAGAGGAACTTCTATTGATTATGCCATAGGAAGCTAATGTGGAATGATTTGCTAAGAGTTTCTTTTTTGTTCTTTTTTTAAGCTAAGTTATATTGAGTCATGTCATTCCTTCCAACTTGCTCTCTATATACTTTTTATGGTGATTTCCCAAGAACTTGACTGAGAAAGGAAATATAACATCATGAGTTGAGTGTATGCCAAGCAAGAGTCCAGTAAGTGTTCTGTGATGAGCAGCACAAGTACAGACTGAGCGGCAGCAGGTGAGCAGGAAGGAAACACCGTGAGGCAGCGGCGCGGCGACGGCCACTCGCGCCCAGCATGCTCGCCCGCCTCGCCTCCTCCCGCGGCCGCGCGAGGGTCGTGGGCGAACGGGCGGGGAGGGGAGGCTGGCGCTCGCCACGCGACTCACCTATGGCGGGGATGGACGTCTGCGGGGCCATCTGGCCCTGCTGGTGGCCAGGGTAGATCTCCTTGTCGCTGAGGTTGTCCTCGTGCTCCAGGATGGTCTGGCCGAGGTGGTCGGTCCGCACGCCGGGTGCGGGGACGCCGCGCCGGCCCAGCAGCCTGTCCCGAAGCCCCCCGGGCCCCGGCGGGCCGTGGTGGGGCCCTCCTGGCGGGCCGTGGTGGGGGCCCCCGGGCGGGCCATGGTGCGGGCCGCCGAGGCCGTGGTGCGGGCCAGGCTTGTGGCCGTCGGCATGCATGTCCTGAAGGTGAGGAGGAGGGACGATGTGAATGCGAACCACGACTCCACCGGGCAGCTACTGCCGGCCGCCTCATGCACCTGGCGGCCGCTCCGCCCGCGCCCGCTCCCCTGGCCTCCCCTGGCCTCCCCTGGCCTCCCCTGGCCTCCCCTGCCACCCCCTTCCGCTCCCCTACACCTCCGGCCCCAATATTGATCTACAGGTCGCCCTGAAAATGACTACTTCACCCTACTTCCCACCCCACCCTCCCTACCCACCCGCCCCACCCACCGAGTCGGGCCTTTGGGAGAAAATAAACAAAACATAAACGAAACATCGCATGCAAATTTTTGAAACCCACATTCCACTTACCGAAACCGTCGTTGCTGTTCTCGCTCTTTGGCAAACAGACGTTAAATTAAGATTAACATAAAAATAATATATATATTAGAAAACCTTGAAACACATAAAAAATAAAAGCTAGCCCTTTATCCCCACTAAACAATATCCCAAAAAGACAGTAATGACTAAAATTCAAAATACTGTAAACACAAAACAAACAACAAAAAAGGAAAACAAAAAAAGAAAACAACAAGACCCACCCGTCTCCCAAAACCCAAGCATAAAAAAGGGGGAAATAAAAACAAAGGAGAGAAAAAAAATATATACACCATCGAGCGAGAGTGCCGGAGAGAAAATAAAAATGCAAAGAGAGAAAGAGAGAGAGACAGAGAGAAAAGGAAGAGTGACGGCGGCTTCGCCTCTCTTCGGCCTCTTCCTTGTTCTTCTCTCTTCTCTTCTCTTCTCTTCTCTCTTTCCCTCTTTCTTCTTTGACTTCCGACGGGGGAGGGGGAGGAGGAGGAGGTGGTGGAGGGGTAGGAGGAGGAGGAGAAGGAGGAGGAGGAGGAGGAGGAGGA
Source organism: Penaeus japonicus (assembly GCF_977035675.1). Classification (NCBI taxonomy): domain Eukaryota; kingdom Metazoa; phylum Arthropoda; class Malacostraca; order Decapoda; family Penaeidae; genus Penaeus; species Penaeus japonicus. The sequence goes on from NW_028234404.1 coordinate 5,538,199, forward strand.
GGAGGAGGAGGAGGAGGAGGAGGAGGAGGAGGAGGAGGAGGAGGAGGAGGAGGAGGAGGAGGGGAGGGGGAGGGGGAGGGGAGGGGGAGGGGAAGGGGGAGGAGGAGGAGAAGGGGAAGGGGGAGGAGGAGGAGAAGGGGAAGGGGGAGGAGGAAGGGAAGGGGAAGGGGAAGGGGGAGGGGGAGGGGCAGGAGGAGTAGAGGGGGAGGAGGAGGGGAAGGGGCAGGAGGAGTAGAGGTGGAAGAGGAGGAGGAGGAGGAAAATAAGGATTAGAAGGAGGAGAATAAGCAGTAGGAGGAGGGGAACAAGGAGTAGGAAAATGAGAACAAGGAGTAGGAGGAGGAGAACAAAAAGTAGGAAGAGGAGATCAAGGAGAGGGAAGAGGAGAACAAGGAGTAGGGAGAGGATAATAAAGAGGAAGAGGAGAATAAGGAGTAGGAAGAGGATTATAATAAAGAGGAGGAAGAGAAGAACAAGGAGTAGGAAGAGGATAAGAAAGAGGAAGAGGAGAATAAGGAGTAGGACGAGGATAATAATAAAGAAGAGGAGGAGGAGAACAATGAGTAGGAAGAGGAGAACAAGGAACAGGGAGAGGATAATAATAAAGAGGAAGAGGTGAAGAACAAGGAGTAGGAGGAGGAAAATAAGAAGTAGGAAGAGGAGAACAAGGAGTAAGGAGAGGAGAACAAGGAACAGAGAGAGGATAATAATAAAGAGGAGGAGGAGAAGAACAAGGAGTAGGAAGAGGAAAATAAGAAGTAGGAAGAGGAGAACAAGGAACAGAGAGAGGATAATAATAAAGAGGAGGAGGAGAAGAACAAGGAGTAGGAAGAGGAAAATAAGAAGTAGGAAGAGGAGAACAAGGAGTAAGAAGAGGAGAACAAGGAATAGGGAGAGGATAACAATAAAGAGGAGGAGGAGAAGAACAAGGAGTAGGAAGAGGAAAACAAGGAGTAGGGAGAGGATAATAATAAAGAGGAGGAAGAGGAGAACAAGGAGTAGGAAATTGAGAATAAGGAGTAAGGAGAGGATAATAATGAGTAGGAAGAGAAGAACAAGGAGACGGAAGAGGAAAATAAAGAGTAGGAAGAGGAGAAGAAGGAGTAGGAAGAGGAGAACAAGGAGTAGGGAGAGGAGAACAAGGAGTAGGGAGAGGATAACAATGAAGAGGAGGAAAAGGATGATGAGGAGGAGGATGAGGAGGATGAGGAGGAGGAAACAGCGTAGTTACCTCGTCAGACAACTCAGTCTCACTCTCCTCGGCGATGTCTGACAACTCCGACGGGCGCTCCATGTCTGAGTGCAACATTGCCTCTTCCTCTTCTTGCTGTCGGGAATGAGGGGAGAGGGAACTAAAGCAACGAAACTAAACAAAGAAAATGAGAAACGAACATAAAAGAAAATGGGAAACGAACATAAAAGAAAAATAAATAAATACATAAATGAAAAAAAAAAAAAACAAGATGGCGAACTCAACAAATGAGCATAACGGAGCGAACTTAAAAATTCAAATGGGTTGGTTAACTACGGCGGAGGAGAAACACGTAAGAACAAAAAATAAAAAAAATGGAAAAGAGGAGGAGGGGGAATGCAAAATAAATGAGTGAATTAAAAAAAAAGGAAGAGTGATTGTATATACACACATGTAAAAATAAGCGCACAATGGTATATGATATGTATGGTATGAAGTGGTATGAAAAAATGCAAAATGAACACAACTGTTAAACAAAATGAATTAATATACAATTTCAATAAAAACAAGAGAAAATGATGAGCGATGTTGAATGCTAACTACAATATGATGTTTTTGTTTTCCCCAAATTTCTGCGATGTTGTTGCTTCTCAGGATCCGACCTGATGCCAGTCCTGCAATATGCGTGTTTGTGTTTCGTGCAAATGTGTTTTTATTTTTCTTCTTCTTCTCCTTCTTAATACTGCTAATTTTCTTGGCGATAATAGTGTACATGACTTTGAATTCTATCGTTGGAGACTATGTATATAAAATCCAAATGTTTTATATATATGTACACACATATATATATATATATATATATATATATATATATATATATATATATATATATATATATATCCTACAGTATCAATTGTATTTATTTGCTTAATTCTTAATAATATACAATATTCCCAAAGATTCATGGTCTATTTGCATGTAAATTATCATATCCATATCCATCTGTATTTCTTTTCATCTTTTTTATCGAGTTGTGTGATTCCCCGTTTATCATGTAGCCAACACACTTCATAAAACCCACTTGTGTGTGTAACATGTCGACATGAAAATAGTCTGAATGTTTGATGACCGTGACAGTCATGGGCGGTTGCATGGCAGATGAAACAAAGGGCCTTCACTTAAAGCATGATTTTCTCTTCCTAAGTTCACGTTCTGACAAATGACAATCTAGTGAATGATAAAGGATATACACATGTCTTATATATAATATATATAGCACTTCAACTCACGTATATCTTAGGACACTTGATATCAATATAATCGATAATAAGATGCGGTGTATAAAATTCCCGTGACTGTGAACGCGTGTTAGCGTGGAGGCGCAACAATTTTCAGGTGTGTTCGCTGTGCATGTAAACCTTTGGGATGTGTAGTGCATGTCTCCATGTGCGTGCATGCCCGACTGTGCCTCTATGCCCTCATGCATGTGCGTGTGCCCAAGATGCATAGTGCTTTTGGTATTGCTTGAATACTAGACGGTGAGGTGTGAGACCGTGAATTTTTCTTGATTGAAATTGCATTAACTTCCTGTATCTTTTTACATTATACTTGGTTCACACTTTTAAATTTTTATTTTTCATTGTTTATATCTATTTCTTGAATCTGTTTCATTTATCTATATACAATTCTACCTGGTATTTTTTCTGAAGTATTTATCTATATCATTTACGGCATCCTCATAATCATCGTTACCCTTTTCCTTATCCTTATTACCATCATTATCCTCTTTATAACCATCATTATAATTATCATTATCAAACTACCATTACCATTATCACCATAAATATTATCATCAAACGAAGCTTTTATTTTTCTCTTGAATATCATCATGCCATTTTTGGAAAAGTTCTAATCCTTACAACCAAAATCTAACAACGTGTGTGCCGTGTCCGAATCGGTGTATGTAGACTTCCTTCTTTATAAATCCCGTGTCCGAAAATGCAGAGAGATGAAGTGGGTGTGATGTAGTGAGGTCGTGCAAACAAAAGGAAAAAATAATAATAATATACAATAATTCTAAAGAAAAAGCAAAAGACAACTCAAACTAGAATAAAACAAAGACAAAACAACAACAAAAAAGAAATACAAAAGGGATTCTTTGTGACGGCATGAAGCTGGCGTGGACGTCTCAAAAGCTGAAAACAAAAGCATAGAACAAAAAAAAAGAAACAGAAAATAAACGAAAAGAGGAGTCCTTCACGGTGTGACACAGCAGCATAACCCTCTGAGAGAAATATTCTCTCTCTCTCTCTCTCTCTCTCTCTCTCTCTCTCTCTCTCTCTCTCTCTCTCTCTCTCTCTCTCTCACACACACACACACACCTCTCCTCCTTTCTTCTCCCCCCCTCCCCCCTTCTCTTCTTCCTCCCTGTCTCTCGCTCTCTTTCTCTCACTCCGTCTCTCACCTTTCCTCGGCCTCGGCCCCTTGCGAGGTGACCAGGTATCTGGGTGGGCACGGAGTCTCCCGAAACGCTGTCCCGACTCTTGGTTCGAACCGTCACCTGCTTGGGCTCGAACCCGGGGATCTTCGTCAGGTCTATGAGCGCGTAGTCTCCTGTGGTTGTGGTTGTTTGGTAGGGGAATGGTAGCAGGGGTGGTTGCAGGGATGGGAGGGGAGTGCGGGCGGGGGATGGTAGGAGGGTTGGGAGGGGGATGGTAGGAGGGATGGGAAGGGAGTGCGGAGGGATGGTAGGAGGGATGGGAGGGGAGTGCGGGCGGGGGATGGTAGGAGGGATGGGAAGGGAGTGCGGAGGGATGGTAGGAGGGATGGGAGGGGAGTGGGGGGATGGTTGGAGGGATGGGAGGGGAGTGCGGAGGGATGGTTGGAGGGATGGGAGGGGTGTGCGGTGGGGTGGTAGGAGGGATGGGGGAGGGGAGTGGGGGGATGATGGTAGGAGAGATGGGAGGGAGGAGAGATGGGAGGGGAGTGGGGGGATGGTTGGAGGGATGGGAGGGGAGTGCGGAGGGATGGTAGGAGGGATGGGAGGGGAGTGCGGAGGGATGGTAGGAGGGATGGTAGGAGGGATGGGAGGGGAGTGTGGGATGGTAGGAGAGATGGGAGGGGAGTGGGGGGATGGTAGGGAAGGGATGGGAGGGGAGTGCGGAGGGATGGTAGGAGGGATGGGAGGGGAGTGGGGGGATGGTTGGGGGGATGGTTGGAGGGATGGGAGGGGAGTGCGGAGGGATGGTAGGAGAGATGGGAGGGGAGTGGGGGGATGGTTGGAGGGATGGGAGGGGAGTGGGGGATGGTAGGAGAAGTGGATGGAGGGATTGGAGGGGTTGGGGGTGGTAGGAGGAGGTGGAGAATGGTAGGGGAGATGGGAGGGGATGGGGGGATGGGGGGGATGGTAGGAGGGAAAGTAGCGCGGAGTGGAGGGGAGGGTGAGAGGGTGGGAGGGTGAGAGGGAAGGGAAAGAGAAAGGAAAAAAAATATTGTGATTAGCAGAATACTTTGAGGGAATACAAGATCTGACATATAAATGTTTGCACACTCACTGACTTGGTGAAACCAAAATATACACATACACATATACAAACACACACACCAGAAAAACAAAAACAAAAAAACACATTCACACAAACACTCAGACAAACTAACAAATAATCACACACACACACAAATAAACACAAACCCATTTGACCCGAACAAACAAACAAACGCACACACACACACATACCCGTGGGGCTTTCGACCTCGGTGACCTTCTTGCCGTCGGCGTAGACCGCATAGCCGGTGACGGGGGCGCCGTTGGACGTGCCGCCCGTGCTGTTGAGGGTGACGGGCAGCCACGTGACGAGCAGCGAGCCATCCTGGGGGCCGGGCTCCACCTGCACGTCCACGGGGGGGTCCGGAAGCCCTGGGGGGAAGGGGGGGAACAGGTGCCAAACATCTGAGCCTATTTCGGCCTCGCGGGGAAGGCGGAGGGTGGGGGGTGGGGGTGTCAGGGCTGTACCGGAGCCTACGCGAGCCTCTCTAAACTCCTTCTTGTCTTCTCTAACTAGCACTACTTCTCGTAAGATGCTTCCAGCAGAAATATAAATGGATGTATGTAATAGTAAAACTAGAAAACTACTAGCCGTTTCTCCTGCTATCGAAAATTCCGTTCAAGCCATAGTCTCTAGGTGGGAATCACTAGCTGGCATTCCTTATAGCACTGCTGCCTAGGCTTTTATTACTGCTTAAAAGACAAACAAACACATAACACTGCAGACTGAAGTGAAGAGCTGCTTTCTTTATGTCTATAGATATATTTTTAATATATATGAACTCTACGCTGGCTACTAACTGGTCGAGGCAAACTTTAACCTTAAAAATACATGGGTAGTACATACATACATACACGAAGTCAAACGTAAGTATATACAAAATTAAAATATAATAAAAATAATTCGTGAAGTGAACTGAAAGGTAGAAAATAACAACCCATACAAAAAAAAGAAACAAAAATAAACAGTCATCAAGCATGCTAAAGAACACAATCCAAATAGTGGTCATAATACTGCATGTCTCTATGCAACGGTGTGGTGCAAATAAATCAAGGAAATCATAGTCATCGCACAATCCATGGCGACCAGAGCTATACCACAAGTCTGAATAAAAGCCAGTTCATCACAACAAGGTGTGTCACGTACAGAAGTGCCAAGGCAACGAGGCACTCTTTTAACTATTCTCAGCTGCCAACGAATAAAGAGTAATGGGACAGAGATAGGTGTGTGTGTGCAGGGTGGCTTACGGACAAAATACCAGGCCTCGACTCTAGGGGGAAAGGGATGGCGTATGTCGGCGGTGTGGTATGAGGTTGGAGTGGTCGCGTTTTGGATAAGGATGCCGAGATGAGGAGAGGGATGGAGATGAGGTTGCGGTTGGGTCCTGGAGATGAGGTTCACGATAAGGAGAAGGAGAGGTGATTCTGAAGGAACCCGAGATGGATTTGCGGGACTTGGTTCGGAGGATTCGGAGGAGTTGGAGTTGGTGACGCTCATTTTAAGATAGCCGAGTGGAACTGGATAAAGGGCTGGATTAAGGATATGTCTGGATTTACGTCTCCTGGGATTCTGTCCTACATCCGTGCTCTGTACACGTGCGAGTGCGTTGTGCCATGCCAGTGTTGGAACAAAATGGTTCACTAAAAACTGGTGTACTGCACGTTATTGTCTGTGAATCAATGTGACGACACATGATATATAATTCTATGATAGAATGATCATCTAAAGTTGTCCTTTTATCTTTTACGGTAGAAGCGAGAAAAAAGTTACCTTTTTTCCTGTTTCACCATTGCCAACACCAGTCATTTGTGAATGGCCAAGATTCCTACACAGGTGTGTGCTTCTTCCAGAGGCGAACTAGCAAATTTTGAAAAAAGTATCTATTCATACCCCAAATTTTGAAATCTACGTTAATCGAAACAGTAGTACTCTCTATTGACTCCATTTAGCTATCTTCTTGATTTTTCTCTGTCTAATTTAGTCAAAATCAGCAACAACAATGGCAGAACTGCCTAGGCAGTTAAATTTGGTGTCCAATGTCCGTAGAGTTTCCCTCCCTCACCCAGCGTTAAGTTTACCACTGGAACTTCAGCATAACAGAGTAGTGCTAGGGTGAACCGAGTGGCTGACACTAAGGGTGAAAATAGGTGAGTGTAAGGGGGGAGGGGAAGTCAAGAGAGTTCTTGATGTCCGTACGAAGGGAAGGGGGAGGTGGGGAGGGAAAGGGGAAGTAACGTCTCTGATTTCAAAGCTTCATATTCAATAGGACACTGATATGAAAAAGAGAGAGGAAGAGAGGAGTCCAAGAGTGAATTATTAGCGTATATAGGGATTGATAAGATACGATGAAAGTTGTTAAGGGGAATGGAAAAAGGGGGGAAAGGGAGAAAGAACGAGATATAAAAGGGTTGAAAGCAGTAAAAGGAACCTCCGATGTATAAATGAAAAGTTCAAGACATTCAATCACGGTGACGACCTAAAATCTATATCAAGTTGTTTGATTATCACTTTTTGGTACGATCATTACACTATGGATATCATGATCATTATCATAGTCAGTGTTTTAATGCTGAGTCACTATAGCATTATCATTTGCAATAATAGTATGAACGCCATTAACATGATCTTCATTATAACTTCATTAAACCTATACCTTTCTTCGATTATTTTGATTTTGAAAAATCTATTTTCTATTTCGATTTCACTTTTACTTGACGCAAGCTATCAAGCTTTATTTTTCTAAGCTAAAAAGATATTTGGAATCCACATGTATGTGTGCATATGCAGTATTGCTTATGTACATGTAGCAATACATACATAACATATGTGAAAGTGCTTGTTCGATCACGCAGTGTATGATTCTGTATATAAATGTGTGTGTGTATTGCTTGCTTATACATGTACGTATCCACACTCCATGTATAAAATGCGAGTGCGAGCGCGTGCGAGCGCGTGCCACTCTGGCTGTGCGTGTACCATGCGTGTGTATGTCCAAATAATTCGACCGGACTAAAAATAACTTCCTAATGGTCTGGATTCGAGACATTACATCAAAGGCAGAAGGTTCCATGTCTCAGACGAAGTTCGGGTCAATCTTGAGACAGTGATTCCGCGGGGAGGTATAAAAAATGGGAGAAAGAAGAGCAGGGAGAAAGGAGATTTCGAAGGAGGAGGAGGAGGAGGAGGAGGAGGAGGAGGAGGAGGAGGAGGAGGAGGAGGAGGAGGAGGAGGAGGAGGAGGAGGAGGAGGAGGAGGAGGAGGAGGAGGAGGAGAAGAAGAAGAAGAAGAAGAAGAAGAAGGAGAAGCAGAAGAAGAAGAAGGAGGAGGAGAGATGAAAAGGGGGAAGAAGAAAGAGAAGACGGAAAACGAACGTGGAAAGAGGGAATAGGGAAGAAGGAAGAATGGCCGATGAAAGAGGGAAGACGAAGTAGAAAATACTAAGACAAAAGACGAAGAGATGAAACAAACCAGCGAAGTAGATTTCAAGGAGACATCATACAGAACAAGAGAATAAGAGATAAAGAAAAAGAAAAAACAGTTTCGGGTCTTTTCCAAAAAGCTACCTCGCGTCACGTGGGGGGCGCCGCACCCTTCAGAGATACAAGAGATTATAAAGCCTCGCAGAGTACTAAGAGGGGGAGGGATAGGGGGAAGGGGTGGGGGTGGGGGAAGGGGACACCTCACCGTCACACAGGAGGGTATTCGGGGCACCGGGGAAGGGGCATTGGGGGGAGGGGGTGGGGGCGGGGAGAGCAGAGAGAGAGAGAAAACAAAAATAGAAGGGGGGTGAGTGGTGATTCTTCTATATATTTAAAAGCTGAGTATTTACACAAATATTTACATCATATACACGTTTTCTTTTATTTATCATACAAAAGAGTTACCAACATCATTAACCTTTATACATGTTATTCACCCTCAGATCCACCCCCACCCTTCAAACCATGAAATCTCAATCTCTCTCTCTCTCTTTCTCTCTCTTCCTCCCTCTCCCCCGTCCCCGCCCCCCTCACCCCAACCACACTGTCGCTTGGGTAAGCCCCGTTCGTAGCCCCATGTTGAGCAGGCGTGTGAGGTGCGGGCTACGGGAGTGAGAGTCTGGAGTCGCTGTGCTAGCAAACTGACATGACCTGATTTTCTCCCTTCATTCTTCTGTTATTCTTCTTATTATTCTTTAAAATTTAATCATTAAGAAGAAGGAAAAAATAGTGAAAAAATCGAAAGCTTGAAAAAAATATCCGAGTTCTTGACTCTTCGACACTGGGAATTATTAATTGAAATGACTATAAACTACAGCAAAAACATCTGACGTATGGACTGATATATACGATTCGTATATACGAAGATAAATACATACTAACCGGTAAATATAAGACACAAACAATCACTTCCTTTACTGACCTATTAACCTAAATCACTACAAAAACAACAAAACCTGGCCTTGCGCTGCAAAGGTCAAAGGTCAGATTGCTAAGCACAGTCAGAAAGGGGAAGGGACCAAAGTTGAAACTGTGAGAAAAGCTTTAGAGAGAAAGAGAGATGGGAAAAGGGTGGGGTGGGGTGGGGGAGGGATGTAGATGGAGGGGAAGGGAA
>NW_028234404.1:5557528-5560028 GCF_977035675.1 Penaeus japonicus
GGGAATGGGAAGTGATGAGGGAGAAGAAAAGAGGGAGGATAAAGGAATAAAGAGAAAGTAAAAAAGGGAGAAAGGAAGGAGGGAAGGAATGAATGAACAAACGGACAGAAAAACAGGAAAGAAAGTAGGAAGGACGAAGAATAGGAGGGAAGAAAGGAAAGGATAAGATAGAGGAATAAAGGCTGAAGGATAGAAAAAAATAAAGAAATGGAAAGACAAAAGAGAGTTAGAGGTGAGGGGAGAATGGAGAGGGGAGGGGGGGGGGTGACATCGTGATTCTTATCATCGCGAACAAATTTCATAATCGTCGACAAGGCCCGAGATTCGTGGCCGAAATATTCGCGCCATTTTTGGACACAAGCGACTGCCATCACGCACTTCATCATTCTTTTTTTTTATTGTTAGTATTAAAACAGTTCTTTTTTTCCCTTAATTAGAAATCATAAATGTTTGGGAAATAAATATTTAGAATCTGTAAGTCACGAAAGGTGAAAATATTGAGGAGGAGGGTGAGGTGGAGATAGGAGGAGGAGGAGGAGGTGGAGGAGGAGCAGGAGGGGGAGGAGGAGGTGGAGGAGGAGCAGGAGGGGGAGTAGGGGGGAGGAGGGGAGGAGGAGCAGGAGGAGAAGGGAAGAGAAAGGGGAGAAAGGAGGAGGAGGAGGAGGAGGAGGAGGAGGAGGAGGAGGAGGAGGAGGAGGAGAAAAGAAGAGAAAGGAAGAAAAATGAGGAGTAGGAGTAGGAGTAGGAGGAGGGGGAGGAGGAGAAAGGAAGAGGAGGAGGAGGAGGAGGAGGAGGAGGAGGAGGAGGAGGAGGAGGAGGAGGAGAAGGAGAAGGAGAAGATGCACGGCGAAACAATGACAACAGCGACAATGAAGACCAAAAATAAAGGTAAAACCAAAATCATCAATATTTTCCCTCCCTCCCGACAGCTTTAACCTGCCCGAGCATACCATCCATTATCAAAAAAAAAGAAAAAAAAAGAAAAAAAGAAAAAAAAAAAAAAAAAAAAGAAGGGGGGGGGGGCGTAAGAGTGAAAGACAGTCATGTCTGATCCATCTATCGACTGTAATAAAGTTAGCAGCGCAAGGAGAGAGAAGCTGAAATGAGCCTTATGGACTTGTGATTGAAAGCTGAATTCGTCGTGATGGCTTCCACGTGTTGTCATGGCAACCGACCTTCGGGCATCATTAGCGATCGTAATTCGCCATTTGCGCCGAGTATCACGTGTCACTCTCTTTCGCTATTCATCTGCTCGCTCTCGTTCACTCTCTTTATTTCTCTTTCTCTCTCACACATTTCCTCGATTTCCACAACACTCAGACTCACACACTCATTCTCACCCTCACACTCGTATTCTTATTTTCATTCGCATCCCCCCCTCACCGCCCACCCTCTCTCTCTCTCTCTCTCTCTCTCTCTCTCTCTCTCTCTCTCTCTCTCTCTCTCTCTCTCTCTCTCTCTCTCTCTCTCTCTGTCTCTCTCTCTGTCTCTCTCTCTGTCTCTCTCTCTGTCTCTCTCTCTCTCTCGTCATGCAAAACTATCATCTGTCACGCTAATTTTTTTTTTCTTTTTACTTCCATTTTAATTCTCATTTTTCACGCTCTTGTTGTTCGGAATAGACCTAGGTATTGGAATGAAACAGGTCTTCTATAAATAGTATGGAACAGAAAAAAATACATTAAAAAGTCGATAATTTGAGGGACACCTCTTTCATAAAAAAAAAATCCAATCTGACTGTTGTTCAGCTGTTAACTGTTACTCTGATACACTTTATCGTATTTTTTCCCGTTAACTGTATTTTGAATTTTTTTGAATGGGTTTCGTATAGAGGGAAGCGTGTTTGACTACAACGAACTTTACCTGGATTTTACCTTCGTCTTCGTTATCATAAATTGCTATAGCATTGCCGTCCCTGTATGAGATGAAAGTGTGTGAGATGAGTGTCTGTTCATTGACATGCTAACACCTGACGAGAACGAGGAAGCTGCACCTGAAACACACGAGGGGTTTGGTTATGCCCTCCCTTCCCCTTCCCCTCTTCTTCCCATTTCCCTTTATCCCTTCCCCCTTCCCCTTTCCCTTCGTCCCTTCCTTCCCCTCTTCCCCATTTCCCTTTCCTTTCGTCCCTTCCTCCCCTTTCCCCTTCGTCCCTTCCTCCCCCTTCCCCTTTCCCTTCGTCCCTTCCTCCCCCTTCCCTCCTCTTACCTTGGTGGAGTCGACGCCCTCGACGAGCGCCCGCGTCCTCTCGGTGGCCCGGACCGTGGTCTTGAGGAGTCCGTTGACGTAGACGTGGTAGGACTCGATGGATCCCGGGGGCGCGTCGGGCGGGGGGTTCCAGCCGATGAGGATGCTCTTGTTGAGCTGTCTCTCGAGGGTGAGCTGGACCGGCGGTGGGACTAGCACCGAGAAGAAGAGGTCTAGTTAAGAGAGAGGTGGTGTCACTACGCTAGCTCCATGCATGGCAAGCGGGGCAGGCAGAGAGCGGCAATTGGCAGCGTCA
>NW_028234404.1:5567528-5575028 GCF_977035675.1 Penaeus japonicus
GGGGGATTTTATTTCATGAAGTCATGGGTTAAGGGGGGGGAGTACAGCCAGCGAAAGAGGGAGCCACTTGAAAGCTATGGTCTGAGATAAGGGGATGGTAAAAAGTCAGCCAATCTCACTGTCTCAAGGTGAACACTGATCGTATCAAGCCAAAAAGTGAAAGACTAGAAAATTTAGAACTATGTAGAATACGATTATAAGTATATAGAAATAGGCAAGACATTATCATTCAATTTCTTTTAATTCAAAAAATCTCATACGCATTTTCAGGGGTCACACTACTCTTTCCGCTATGACTCGACTAACGGTTAATTTTTTTTTTCTAGTCTAATCTAGCCTTTGGAGCTAGCTAGCTGGTTACTAGGATTAATGATTTGCTGTATATACTTCTCGTTCGTGGGATTCTCTTTGGCTAAAACCAATAGCTGATAGAGGTACATTTTGGATATATTTACAGAATGCCATCCTATCTTAGGTTCTAATGACTGACATTGGGCATTTCTATCACTGATCATTTGAACTTGCAATGGCTGTTAGTTGTTAGCAAAGTGTTTTTCTCGTTGAGGGGAAATACAAGTTATGATTTAGATTTATCAGTGACTCTCTTGGTATCAGTATGAGGTTTGCATTCTGGATTTAGGCAAGAAACGTAAATTAATTATATGTATTACCCCTTTTAACTTTTTTTTAAACACATCTTGTTAACAACCACAGACTTTATTACACTGAGACATTATACAGTATGAAAGTAAACTGCATTCTGGACAATACATTCTTGATATAAAGATAAAAACTCAGGATAATTAACATAAATGATTGAGACATACTTGTAAAAAAAATGTAGATATATAAACACTTGTCAGTAAAAAATATATCATAAATATAAGTATGTATATAGCCTTAAAAAAAACTCGCCAAAAAAGCTGGATGCAGTCAAGTATTGCAACACTGAGCCATATATATAAGCCAACATATCTCTCCATAACTATTCTGAACACCAGTAATGTGCATCAAATACAAATAATCTATAATCCTCAGTATTCAAAGCACCAAAAAATGTACATCGAACTTGAAATTTTCCAATAATTAAAAAAAAGTGAAAAAAAAGAAAACAAGAAAAGTCCTTACCATGCTCTCCCAACGTCTCCTCTTCCTCCTCAATAATATCCTCGAGATCGATGTAGCTGGTGTAAGCATTGTGTCTTGTCTGGTTGGCGGCCAATTCTACAAAAGGCAGAAGCAACATTAACGGAGGCACATCACGAAGCGCATCTCTTTGCACAGTCGGAATCACGTCACACAGACCCTCATCACATCATCCTGCAGTCATGTCCTCCTCACATCAAGCTTACTGGGACACTCATACATAGGATATTTTCATGATCCTGATGCACCGATTGGGAAATTAAGGATTCTTTTTTTTTTCTTGATCGTGAAAGGTATTTTTTTTTTTTTTTTTTTTTTTGGGGGGGGGCAATTTGAAAAGTTGGTATAGTCATGTGATCAGAGATAACCAAATTATTTTGTATGGAAGATTTATCTATGGAAACTAGAGTGAATTAAAAACAAAAATCAATTCCCTTTCATTATTTTTCTCTCTTGCAAACGTAATTGAATCTCCTATAAAAAAAAAATATACAAAGAAAAAACTACCAAGAATATCAATGCTTATCTCTATAATAATTATTGAGACTGAGAATGACAAGAAATTGCAACATTTTCATCCCTCATTCACACATCATCCACATCACTGGTTTCATTTCCTACTTATATAGCAGGTTACATATAGACTAGTTGATTCTAGGATCATATTAAAATATATTTAGAGATCACAGTTTAAAAGCAAAAAGGAAAACAAAAATAGTTGCTAGATGTACTTAAGAAAAAAAAAAGTGAAATGTACATTAACATCATCCTGAAACAGATGCAACATAGCCTTGAAAAATCTCTTGCATTAAAAAAGTGCCTTATTCAAAAAAGAAAATCACAGGGTATAAAAAATAAAAAATCGATTAAATTAAATTCAGAGATCATACAAATAAGCATGACATCTTCCTCGGCCAAACTGACTTTCACACATTATATACTATATCATTTAAGAGATATAATAAGTATGAAAAAGGACATAGATACTGTATAGAGCACCCACATAGGAAAAGCCCAATGAAAGTCAAAATGGATTAGAAGCGTGACCGCTGAACGTACTATTCGTTGGAAATAAAAAGACAAGTGGATAATGAAAAAATAATTAAATATATATATAATATATACATATGCAGTGCAAGCAAGATCTGTCATCGACTTTGATTTAAAAAGAGTCATTTCTCAAAGCTGCAAAAGAGGAGGAAGTCAAAGAGAATAAAAAACATATCAAGACTAAGAGACCAGGAAACTAGAGAAAAAATAATTATAATCATGCAGTATGTAAACTCTCTGAACCAGGTAAAAAAAAAAATCTACATTAGGCCTTTCATACATCACTACTGTCTTATCAAATGAGAGATGCATGTGAGGCGAGGCATGCTAGACTATATCCAAAAAAGAAACAAAAAAGAACAAAAAAGAAAAAAAATGTATATCAAATCAACATATACCATCGCTAACATGAAGCAGCAGCATTTTCAATGAGGAAAAAAAACATTCCAGAAGACCCAGATATCTTTTTCTAGATTCCAGAGAGATAAAAATATATAAAAATTTATATCTTGTAGGTTAATGATGGAGAATTCTCACCAACAAAGGACTCAAAAAGAAAACAAGAATGAATTCCAAAGGGGGCAATACTTGCACTTTATTCCAAGTGGTGGAGCTTTCTCCAACATTAACCTTAAGAGACAGAGGCAGAGAGAAGGGGAGGAACAAGTGTGTAGGCAAGTGTGTCTGTATTTATTTGTGTGTGTGTGTGTGTATGTATGCGTGTGAGTGAGTGAATCTTGCAAGGGATATGAAGGCAGGTCTCAGAGAGATTTGTCCAATGATTTTTTTTTACCTATTGTATAAGGAATATAGAGTATCTTTCCCTGGCAAGAGGCTAAGTCACTGCATGAGGAAGGTGTACTTCAGCCAAGAGGAAGTGTATGTAATATAGTTGTGTATATGTATATGTATGTATATGTGTGTATTTATGTCTCTTTTGTGTGTGCGTAGGGAGGGGGGGAGTATACATAGAAGTGTGTAGTGAATGGGTGCGTGTGCGTGCATGTGTGCGTGCATATATATATGTGTGTGTGTGTGTGTGTGTGTGTGTGTGTGTGTGTGTGTGTGTGTGTGTGTGTGTGTGTGTGTGTGTGTGTGTCTGTCTGTGTGTCTGTCTGTGTGTGTGTGTGCGTGCATGGGGATGTGGTTCATCTATGCATGTCTGCTAACTATCCTAAAACTAACTTCAATTATGGTCTTGGGCAAAAACTAATCATTCTCCGACTAATTTGTCTAACATTTCCTGCTGAGCAATAATATTAGTCTAATACTTTACACTTCTTGTTGAATTATTGATGCATATGCACCAGAATATTCCAGAGCACTGTTAGTTTGTCTAAATGCTAAATCATCATAAAAGAGGAGAAAACTGTATTAACAAAACATAAATTTACCTAATGTAACACTGAAGAACTATCTTTCAGATTCTAAAGTCAGTCACAATCATTATAAAAAGTGCAAAGGCCAATGAACTATAACTATTGGTGATTCTTTCAGTGTTCTAACCTGGCAAATATAAACTCACACTTCTACAGAGTAAGAATGTATGTCACAAACAAACAACAACCACAGAGAAATGAAAAGATCATAGCTTGATGCAGAGACAAGGAAAACAAAAGAAGTCTTGCTAAGGTCACGAAAACAGACAAAGACACCATAAGATACCACCAAAGATATCAATTTGATATAATCTTGATCGCACAATCCAAAGTCATTCCTCTTCCTCTCACTTGACACCTATATATGTCTCTCTCTCTCTCTCTAAAAGATTTGCTAATCTACTATTCAAGTAAATCAACAGCTAACATGCTAAAAGGAGAATATCTTTGAATACTCTATTAATAATCTTACACCCATGATGTCAATTCAACAACACTGATTTTATCTCAACTTGACATCACTGAACAAAGACACTCAACTGAATCAAGGGTAAATGTAAATGTAAGTGTAAGTGTAAATGAGAAGGTACGGCTGTCAAACTGCATATAATGTATGTATAAATGTGTTTGTTTGTGTTAATGCATTTGTGGTTTCTGTAGCATCCGTCAGTTACTTGAAATCTACAGACGAACTTCAAACACACACATATCTATACACCAAAACCCTATATGTATTATTTTTTACTTTAAAGGTATTACATAATAGTAAGTACTAATGTTTTTGCTTTGATGACAAAAAAGCCAAATAAGTCCCCATATCGTAAATATTAGGTATTTTTTATTATTTGAGAGATAAAATAACAATAAAAATATATAAAATACAGTGCAGAAATCACTTTAAGAAGGTTCAGATACATATAAAACAGTTTAGTATTTATTGAAAAATGTTATTTAAAAAGTGCAATATCACAGTACAAGTGCAAGAATTGCCGTAAATGCAAATGCAGTATGTGTTCTAGAGTATCTATTACTCTTTGTGCATGTCTAACATATACAATCTAAAATGTTTATGAATATATGTGTGTGTGTGTGTGTGTGTGTGTGTGTGTGTGTGTGTGTGTGTGTGTGTGTGTGTGTGTGTGTGTGTGTGTGTGTGTGTGTGTGTGTGTGTGTGTGTGTGTGTGTGTGTGTGTGTGTGTGTGTGTGTGTGTGTGTGAGGGAGTGAGAGAATATATGAGTGTGTGCATGTGGGGGTACATTTGATTGAGATTGCATGTGCTCTTAAACATGTGCATTGAAGTTGAAGTAAGAGAACGGGTGAATATAAGGGCGAGTGTGAGTGTATATGTATGTGTATGAGTGTATTTATGTGTACATCTGTGTATATTAGCATGCGTTCTTCTATTCCGTATACACTAACAATATTTTGTACATATGTTAGCTTCCCTATGCAATGTAATGTACATATTGCTTGTGTGATCGATGTTGAAAATGATAGGTAAAAACTGCCAAGGAAAACACACGCTCAAGTACAGACACACACACAAAGTCATGCATACAACTATTTCTGTGCATGTATATCAGCTGTCAGTCAGTGTATAGATTTAACACTTGTATTTCCTCTTTGCAATTATTGATGCAATAAATAATGACCATGAAATACTGCAATATGAAGTGAATTTTGTGGTGCAAATACGATCATACTAAAAAGGTAAACTTAATTAAAAGAAATATTGTATTCTCTGTATACTGACAGAAAGGAAACGAAATCTACATCAAATTGGTAAGAAAAGAATTTCAGAAAAAAAGTATTTATATAATAATTAAAAAGTGTTTGATTATTCACATATCAGGTGCATCAATACCAAATATTGTGAACCAATTTTACAAAAAGGCATTGCATATGATGCTCCTTCATTGAGCTTCTGTGTTTGATCATGTATAAACACATTTTAGAGGAGTATATATATATACATACATATATAAATATATATAAATATATATTTATATATTTATATATAAATATATATATATATATATTTATATATAAATATATAAATAAATATAAATATATATATAAATATATATAAATATACATATATATATATACATTATATATATATATATATATATATATATATATATACATATATATATATATATATATATACATATATCTATATCATACAAAGTGTTAAAGGGAGTGTATCATATAACACGTGGCAGACTCTGTTATCATGCAAAGTGTGGAAACTGATCATCATTCAGAATGTAGTGGTTTGCATATCACGAGAAATGTATGATGGGCTCACAGATATAAATCATTATGTTTGTTCGTGTATCACAAGTGTGATGTGTCATGTGTGACTGCATTAAAATTCCAGATGTCATACACACTGTCATTAGCAGTAAGATGGCTGATGGCTTAATATGGCTGAATGTAACGCTGGTATAATATGAAGTTCTTCATATTCTGTCCCACAAACATTAGGTATTTCATTACCATACGAAAATCAAAGATAGCAACCCTCCAAAGGCTTAATATGAAACAAAACATATTAATATTCAATAACCAATTATCGATAAACAAGAAAGTATTGGCATGAAAAGGCTGATAATCCTTTGTCACCAAATCATTATGCATACATAATAATTCGTGATTTTTTTTTCAAACAATTGGCTAATGTAAGACTTTTAATGACCAGCTACGGTAACCATTCGTCATTCTAAGAGTAAATGTTAATATATTTATTGTATTCTATTAAGGAGTAACACAGAAATTGAGTTATAAAGTGTTTTTCATTTCCCTTGATCTGAATGTCAATGTGTATTATTCTGAGCGACAACTGGAAATTTAAGCAGTTTAGCAAAATGAAAACTCAAAGGGAAGAAAAAAAGTGTTTGTGCATGTTTGCAAAATTCTCAGTCATGACGTAATATGCTGTATATGACAAAATATATAGTTATATATTTTCTTTGTCAATTTGAGTACATCTTCCATGTTCAGTGGCATGTTGTACTGGCATGAGCAATATGATTGGATGGCTCTTCTTTCAGTGGTTGCAGTAGTCCCAATTCCATCCACCATCTCACAGTCAATCAACCAGATTTCATCACTCCCAAGTCACAGTCCAAGCCACGATGCACTTCTACAAAAATCTGATGAAATGTGAAATCAAAATGCAGCACTCATGAGGCGCCTCCAACCGCCCTGGCTCCTGGGAGTCAGGTCTTTGGGGACTCCTATCGAGCCAGGGCCGAGGAGAAGCCAGGTCGGGGGTCATGGCCACAGAGGGGAGTCTTTAGCTGGCCTTCACCATGCCTCTGCCTATCCTCCTAATGCTGCATTCGTTACGGTTAGCTTACGGCTCAATATCTACCCGTGAGTACAACTGTGAATACTTTGTCTCTTTACAGAATCTCTAGGTTTGCAAAGTTTGTAGCATATATGAACCTGCAGCAAAATTACTGGGTCAGCAGATATGGTAAGTAAATCATCCCCAACCATGGTCCAAGAAGGGCTGTGAGGGTAGGGCATGAGGGAGCGGGAGGCCCGTCCCCATGGCTCTACGACACTGGTCCCCTAGGAGAGTACTGGCGGGAGAGTGCAAAATCGGACGTACTGGCGGTAAAGACGCCGTGCTGGGGAGGGGTCTGCTGCCCCGGGGCCAGCTTCTGGGACTGGCCTGCCTGCGTTCCCAGGGGGTTGAGGGAGCTCAGGGGGTTGAGGAGCCCTGACACCTGGCTCGTCTGGGGTATCAGCGGACCCTTAGGGATGAGAGCTTGTGCGGCTGACCCTGTGGACCCCAGCACGGTTGACACCAATGTGGGGGCCCCGTTTTTATCGCCCGGCCCGAAAAGTCCTGTGACACCCTTGAAGATGTTTTTAACAAACTTTACAGGCGCCGTCGTATCTGCGAGAAAA
>NW_028234404.1:5580028-5590028 GCF_977035675.1 Penaeus japonicus
AGGAGAGAAGGAGAGAAGGAGAGAAGGAGAGAAGGAGAGAAGGAGAGAGGGAGAGAGGGAGAGGGAGAGAGAGAGAGAGAGAGAGAGAGAGAGAGAGAGAGAGAGAGAGAGAGAGAGAGAGAGAGAGAGAGAGAGAGAGAGAGAGAGAGAGAGAGAGAGAGAGAGGGAGAGAGGGAGAGAGGGAGAGAGGGATAGAGGGATAGAGGGAGAGAGGGAGAGAGGAAGAGAGGAAGAGAGGAAGAGAGGAAGAGAGGAAGAGAGGAAGAGAGGAAGAGAGGGAGAGAGGGAGAGAGGGAGAGAGAGAGAGAGAGAGAGAGAGAGAGAGAGAGAGAGAGAGAGAGAGAGAGAGAGAGAGAGAGAGAGAGAGAGAGAGAGAGAGAGAGAGAGAGAGAGAGAGAGAGAGAGAGAGAGAGAGAGAGAGAGAAGAAGAAGAAGGGGAATGAGAAAAAGATCGACAGAGAAAGAGAGAGAGCGAGCGAGAGGAGAAAAGAAAAAAAATATATGTGAGTTAGTGGACTCTTCATCACGGTTTACGAATCAAACAAAAAAGATGATAACTTAAGAGAAGAAAAAAAAGAGATGTGCATTCATACCATGCCACAGCATATATAGCAATAATTGTCAAAGAACAGGTGCGAGAACCTCCATGTATTTCCAGGGTTTTTGATAGCTCAAGAGGAGAAGGAATAGATAGGGTAATGGGGTTGAAAGCATTCTAATGCAGTTTCCTATAAATAATGACAAAGATTTACTTCAGTTTACAAATATCTTCTCTCAAAAACAAAATCTCTACGTGACAGTTACTTCATCCTATCTCAAAACATTATGAAAATTTATTGCAACAGCAAGAGGAAATACTGCAAGTCTCCTTCAGGTGAGAAACTCGTCTTCTAGATATGCCGTAAATGTATGCGCATGTACGTGTAAATATGTAAAACAAAAGTAAAATCATCATTCACTACTTTATTTACAGTATGAACAAGAAATGAAAATATGTACAGTAATGTCCTGGTTACTCTTAGCATTCACGTGATTCCGAGTGCAAAATCCAAACCAATGGAAAAAATATGAGAATAAGAAGTAAAAAAAAGTCTAAATGCTTCGCTAATTCCACTCGAAAGTGGCGGTGGATCGGCAGTCCAAATACAAGATCCACTCTATGTCAATGTCAAAAATAGTTAGAACTATCAAAGAATTCTATGCAACTGTTTAAAGAAATTCAGAAAGTTAGGTTGGTTCTATCAAGGGGAGGGAGGACAGCACTGTAACAGTTGTGCTAATACTGCACGTGCATCGGCCGTTGCAATGGGAGAGGAAGGAAAAGAAAAGACTCTGTGACTACTCCAAGAACACGCACTGGCCAGGCATTTAGCTGCGACAGGAACCCTTTTCTGCGAAAGAAAACGGCATTGGGGATCTAGAATTCTGTACTTAAAAATGAGAGATTCTTTTTTCTATTCATATGTTTTCATCTTGGTGTCTTCTCCCTCTGCCAGGATGTATTTGGGGTTTTAAAGTTTTACTAATGTTCTGTGCGCATGTATTACAAATTCACCAAGTTACTTTTACTAAGGTATTTGAATAAGAAATCAGTTTATTTCCCTACAGCATCTAATGGTAGTCTAAGATTTTCGTTTAAATAATGAACTATTAAGTATCTAAATAAAAAATTTGTTTAATACCTTCTAAAAGGTTTGATCTGCAATAGGTACTTCTAATTGTGTCATTCCCTGTTTAATTGCAGAACTAGACTATGTATCTATAGATAAGCCAAGTGTAAAATAATATCACATCTTTTGACCCTAAAAGACCAACCCCACAATACTCCTCCTCAAACAAAAATCTTAAACAACCCCCTCCCCCCATCCTCTTAAAAATCCTACAACCCACCCACCCCACGAATCCCACAAGCAAGAGGGAGAAGACCACCACCAAGACAAACAAACCCGACGAATCCCTCCCATCCAAAAAAAAGAAAGAAAAAAAAAGAGAGAGAAAGAGGGAGAGGGTCTCAAAACCAGCCAAACAGCAACGCATGGCCCAGTGGGTATCCTTGGCGCCAGTGCCACACGAGTCCACAGTCACCCTGGGGTTCTCACAATGGTCCTCGGGGATACCTCATCCATGGCGCCCCACACCAGCACGTAGTCCCCAGCATTCACCGCCAGCTCGGCCTCGGGATTCTCGTTGGGGGAGTGTTGGAACGGGTCGTAGGAATATCTGCGGGGAGGCGATAGAGGTCAGTCCTTCAGGGAATGTTTGGGATTCGAATGAGGAAGTCACGGAGAGATAGATGGTAAAGGAGGGGAGGTTTAATTTAAGAGTCGGGAGATAAATATGTAAGAAAGGGGAGAAAAAAGAAGAAGGGCGTGGGAGATTGGTTATCATGAAGCAAGATTGTAAAGTGTAAAACATGTATAACTTATTCTTTGCTGAAATGGGTCGTTGGAATATGTATGGGAAATTTTAGTGTAAAAGAAAAAAGTAAAAAAAAGTAAAAATATTTCTTTTCAATGAGTCTAAATATCCTTAGATGTTATGAAAGCAAGGTGTCAAGTGTAAAACAATACGTTGTCACAGCGAATACCGTGTTCATTCTTTGTTAGAAAGAGTATTAGGAAAATCAGTAGATATGGGACTGGATGTCGGTAAAGGAAAATTTGACAGTCGAAGATAAAAGCAAAGTTAAAAGCAAAGGAAACAAATGATGGAAAGGGGAGGGAGCAAAGTCTCTTTTATCATGAAAGCATGGTGCCAATTTGAAATATTCTAAAATCGAGTGTAAAATATAAGTCACTGGAAGGGATACTGAGCTTATTTTTTTGGTAGAATGGGTGAGAATTGAGACAACGTGTATACATTTCTCAGAAATGGAATTTCCTGGCCACTGCAAAACATTATACATCATTTAAAAAACTTTAAAGTAAGTGTAAAACCTTATAAGAAACAACTAATGATTACATTTTTATCAAATGTCTGACTTGTTATAATATTAATGATGATGATAATAATGGTAAAATAGTAATAATAATAATAATAATATAATATAAATAATACAATAATAAAAAAATAACAAATGTTAATATCAATAACAACTTTAATAATAATCACATTGACAATCATAATAAAAAACAACAACAACAACAACAACAATAACTCCCCTCCCAAAAAAAAAAAAAAAAAAAAAGCAAGCAAGCCCTTCCGTCCGTCCTGACCTGGCAATGTAGACGTGGCAGCGGCCCTTCCCGGGGATCTCAAGCACATCGAGCACTCTGTTGTCGGTCTCGTACTGCGGCATCAACACGCCGGGGATGTTGCCGTTCACCAGGTTCTTGTCTGGGGGAGGAGGTGGCAGAGGGGGGGAGTTATTCATGGTTGGGGAGAGGGAGGGGGGTGGAAATGATGGGGAAGGGGGAGGGGTTGAGGGGGAGGGGTTGAGGGGGTAGAGTGGGGGTAGGGGTGGGGGTAGGTAGAAGGGGAGGGGGAGGGGTGGGAGGAGGGAGGGGGAGGGGGGGAGGTAGAAAGGGAAGGGGTTGGGGTTGAGGTGGGAGTAGGGAGAAAGGAGAAGGAGAGGGGAGGGGAGAGGGGAAGGAAGAGAGGGAGGGGGAAGGGGTAGACAGAGGGGGAGGGAGGGCTAAAGAGTGGGTGGGGAAATAATGAGAGTGGGGTTTTATCAGGGTGGAGGGGGAGGGGGGGTAGTAAGGGTCAAGGGGAGGGAGATGTTGCGAGGGTGAAGGGGGAGATGTAGAGGAGGGTGTAGTGGGATTGAAGGGGGCGGGGGGGGGGGTAAAATGACAGGGGAGGGGGAGGGGAGATGGAGGAGTTAGGTGATAAAAATAAAATGAGTGTTATCGGGGGCTGGGGGAAGGGGTATTAAACTGAGAGGGTGGGGATGCGGACGTAAAGAAAAAGAGGAGTAAAAAAAAAGAAAAAAAAGAAGGGGGAGGGGTAAAGGACACAGATTTATACGGAATAGATAAAAAAGACAGATTTTGGGAGATATAAACACAGATTGACTTATTAATATCAGTTTAGTGAATTTAAACAATCATGAAAGGAAATTTGTTTCAGCAAGATAGATAGGTTAAACTGATCAATATATGCAGTGTGATTAAAATATTGCAATAACAAACACTAATTTTATGCAACACCATTCCATACTGAAAACTCCTTTGGAAAGCTGCAAGAAGGTAAATATAAAA
Organism: Penaeus japonicus; assembly: GCF_977035675.1. Taxonomy (NCBI): domain Eukaryota; kingdom Metazoa; phylum Arthropoda; class Malacostraca; order Decapoda; family Penaeidae; genus Penaeus; species Penaeus japonicus. The sequence continues at coordinate 5,584,231 of NW_028234404.1, forward strand.
GAGAAATCTGAAAATAAATGTACATGGATAATATAATATTAGTCTTGAGTAAAAAAATATTATATCTGTAACTAGAATATAAAAAAAGATTATGCAATGGAATATAATACTTTCCAAAATATCAAAAACGCATTCAATTGTAAGTAAAGATATCCCGAACGTAAAAAAAATGCTAATTACCGTAACGCCAAATTAAAATACTAAGATCAACAATACCAAAAAAAATAATAATAAATAAATAATAATAACAACAACAATAATAATAATTATCATTATTATATATAAACAATAAAATTAAAAACGGTTTCTACTAAAATTCTTGTAAAACAATTAAAAAGTCAAACCAACATCAACAAAACGAGAACAAAAGAAACAATAACAACAACCCGATGACGAAAAGAAGAATCAAAACAAAAATCACGAAATGAGAACAAAATCAAAGAAAACTTCTCACTACATTTTTCTCCAAGAAAAGAACGAAAACACGAAAATTCTTTTCTTTTAAGTAGATTAAACAAAATCTACAAAATGCCAAGCCATCAACAAAAAAGGGAAAAAATAACAACTCAAAATCCAAAAAAAAACAATATATTTCTACAACAAAGCTTTCTACAACAAACGTCAGCCTGAGGCAGCTGGACAACTCGTACCGTCCTTGTCATAACTCGTGGTGATGATGGTGGGCAGTGGGTTGACGCTGGTGAAGACGGGGTTGCTGATGCCCCCTCCTGCCATGCCGACGCCCGTGCCCACCACGCCCACGCCCCCGAGGCCCGCGGAGAGGCTGGCGGGGTTGGTCACGGAGAGGGGGTTTGTGCTGTGCAGGGACACGCCCGACAGGGAGGTTCCGCCCAGGAGGTTGGTCCCGGAGAGGCCGCCCATGGAGGTCAGGCCCAGGCTGGGGTTGGCGCCGCCCATCTGCGAGGCCAGCGTCGGGTCCATCAGGCCCAGGGGGTTGTTCCCTAACGGGTTGCTGCCCAGGGGGTTATTACCTAAGGGGTTCATAATGGGGTTGGAGAGGTCCATGGCCGAGACGGTGGTGGTGACCGCCCCGGTGAGGGAGGTCATGCCCGTGCCCGCCATGGCGAAGGAGGAGGGCGTGATGCCCGCCATGGTGCGAGAGGCGAGGCCCAGAGAGGTGATGAAGTCACTGGTCTTGATGGAAGTCACTCCGGTCGAGGTAGTGGTTAACCCTGTGGCGAGAGAAGGGCGAGACCAAGGCGTGAGCGCTCGTGCTCCGGGCGCCGTGGCTGTCGCGTTTAAGTGCAAACAAGTAGCTTTTTGAAAAACTGTGAAATCTTCCTTTCATTTTTTTTTTTTTTTTTTTTTGCCTTAAAATAGAGTTTGTTTGAAGAAAAGAGATAAGAAAACACTGAGATTTGATGAATCAATTTGCATGTTATATTGATGTTTGACAAGAGGTCTATGATATAAACTTGGACCGTACCCATGCAAGTGAGGTCTGTTCATGCACAGCAATGCTAGACCATGACGGGATTAGTATGGGTCATGCGAGACGTCAGAGTCTGTTCTGATAGACTAGTCACGCAGGTCTCAGATGGGTACAGAAAAAAAAGATATGTGTATATATATATATGATGACGCTAAGATTGATGTTAGCTACGAGGCCCAAACTCTCTGAAGGCCTCGAGCATACGAGCACCACCACTAGTTCCTCAAACCATATACAGATTTTGATTTATGTAGTAACGTAAAAAAAACTTTCAGATAAAAATAGAAAACTACTGACTCAGAATACAGGCCGCAACCTACAATGGTACAACATTCAAACCGTACACTAAACGCTAAATCAAGCGAGATCTAAGATGCTTCTCAGCTTCTTCCTCGCCAGAGTCTCAAAAATCAGATGAAAGTAGAGGCCTACTTCATTTCAAAAATAACAAAAATCATGAATCATTTACGAACAAAACTTCTGGCCGGACCACGAGACGTGTACGGGAAGCTGCAGGGTACGAGCAGAAGGCAGACGGCCCGCGCTACGACTACGCTGCAGGTTTGTAAATCAACAACTCCATAAATAACAAAGAGTTCTAGTTTTTTTGTTGTTTTTTTGCTTCTCTCTCTCTCATGTTCTAGAGCATTTTTTCACTCAAAAGACCGTTCTGGGACTCTAGCGGACTGAGCTTTGTATTTTTGGGTTTTCTCTCTTACGGTGCTGTTGGCTTTACGAACCCAGCCTTCTACAGGTGCAGGAGCGGGCCGCCCCAGGACGACTAAAGGGCCGTACAGACCCGCCTCTCATAGCTACCAACAGGAGCCAGAGTAGCAGATCCAGTAGCAGCTAAACCGCCACTTACTGTTCCGCTCAAAGCGAGCAAAGTGAGGCTTCGGCACTGTGAGAAAATTTTTGATACGGGACATTGCAGACACGGAGGAGGAGGAGGTGGTGGTGGTGTTGGGCGGTTTGCCGACTGAGCGGTGGCGCCCAGGGTGTTGGGGGAGGACCCGCGTCCGAGAGGAGGAGTGGTGAGCCCTTGAGCCCTGCCGCTGCTGCTGCTGCTGCTGCTGCTGCTGGCGCTGTTGGTGCGCCTGGGGGTGGTTGGATGAGTGCGTCCCGTAATGGTGGCTCAGGGAGAGCGAGCTGTGGTGCTTTGGGTAGTGGTGGTGCTTGGAGTGGTGCTGGTGCTTGGGATGGTGCTGGTGGTGGGGAGGGTAGGTGTGGTGGTGATAGGAAGGGTAGGTGTGGTGGTGATGACGAGAGCCACCGTGGGACCCACTCATGAACACCCCCGGCGTGAACCCGTCCAAGAACTGCACGTGTTTCGCGTGGGGACCTGGAGACACGCGCAGGTCAAACATCACCCTCCTTCTTGCTTTTTAACAGTGTCAAAAAGAATCAAAATCTGCTACTGGTGCGGCCCTTCCTCTCCCTCTCTAACCTGAGTCCTTTCCACGTCTACCAACAGTCCACTTTGCAACGGGTTTTGTGACCAATGAGCAAACTCTCCCCTTGCCAGACATCAGGTGATCAGAGTCTTAGAGGACCAGAACCTTTTTTTTTTTTTTTTTGGTAATTAGATTGACTTTTTTTTTGTTTTTTGTTGTGTGTTTTTATTTAAACATCAACATACTCGCTTCATTTGATCCTTCCCCTGCGGTTAATCATACAGCTAAGACCCCGATATGATTATAAAATGAAAAAAAAAAAAAAAAGGGGATTGACATTTCAAAAAGAAAATGTCCGAATGGGAATAAAATATGGGAGGAGAAGGAGGAGGAGGAGGAGGAGGAGAATAAAAAAAAAGAAAGAACACACACACGAAAAAAAAAAATCTCACAAATCTTACCTATGGTCGAGCGCGACTTCTCGAGCTCAGCGAGAATCTTATTATCCTGCTCGATTTTGGCCATTATGCGATCGATCTCCGTGGCTGCATTTTCGAGGCTGGCGGACCCCGGGAGCGGCGACGCGTTGGGAAAACCGCCCACGCCACTGCCTACGCCCATGCCCACGCCGCCGCCGCCCCCGCCACCCACGCCCGAAGCCACGTAGGAGGAAGACGTGTTGCTAGTGTACACGCCGGAGGTCGAGAGTGAGTTGAGGGAGGTAAGGCCTGCTGGACGGGCGGCCACGCGCCAAACACAAGGCCGGTGAGGTTAGACTCTCGCTTTGACAACTTACTCATTACAAGCTAAGAACCGATTAGACATTGGCTTAAGGGCTATTCAAACTTAGTGTTAGCTAGGATGCGTCTGCATATATAATTTTGTAAGCTAAGTGCTAGATTACTGTATGCTTATCTTTAATGATTGTTACAATTACAAGTTACGGTTATACTTGTCTATAAGACTGTATTTGCGATTACTTGTTATTCTTTTTCTTCAAAATAATTGCCCGCCTCTTCATCATGCTGTTTTTTTAATGATTCTTTTTCAAAATGGATTTCTTAAAAGGCAATTTGTTACTGAACACCAGTGCAGAAAAAATCAGTTTATTTCTCTCTTCATTCTTTTTATTTGTACTTTATCACTTTTTTTATTACTTTATTTCATTTTATATATATTTTTTAAGGAGGGGCAATTTTGTTTCTCATGAAGAGACTGGGGACTAACTTAGCCCAAATAAGTACATACATACAACAGCTGGGAAAAGATATACAAGATATATACATATATATATACAAATATACATATATATATCTGCAGCACAAGAAAAAAAAATCTAACTTATTACTTTTTTTTCTTCTTAATCTTACAGAGTTACGCTTAGCCAAACACATGCTGAATCAAAGTACCACCTCAATAAATTCACACAAAAGGAAAAAGGAAATAATAGTAACAAAAACAATAACAATAACGATAAATAGTAACCAACAATTTTCATATTGCTCTTCTCTCTCTCTCAATTCTCTTTTTCAAAACTTTTTTTTCTTCTTCGTAATCTAATCGGGGGTGGGTAGGGGAGGGGGAGGGTCTCCGAATATTTTCTTTAATGAATCAGTATTTTTTCTTTCTTTCTTTCTTTCGAAATAACATCAACTACAGCATATACTGACATCGTGACGTCACTGTAGTCAAAGTGGACTAACTGTTGGCAAAGGTGGAAAAAAGGACTGTTTTTTGTTGTTGTTTTTATATCACTATCATCATTAGTATTACTTGATCGCTTAAATCATCTCTTAAATGAACGTCTTGATATAAAAGGACCGTTTTATTACATATACTTTTTTTTTAACCAGCGATTCGATTCTTTTTTTTATCAAACATTTTGCAAAATATATGCAATTCAAAGAACGAAAGTCAATTAGTAGAAATTTAACACCACCTATGATCATGGTCTCGACCTGTATAAAGTGATTCCACCGTTTGATATATAGATATATATATATATTAAAAGATTAACAAAAGAATAACAATTCTCAAGTGGGGAATCATGACATTTCAGAAGTATTAACGATCATTAAGAAAAAACAAATAAATGCAATCAACATTGATAAAAGAGGGGGAGGGGGAGGGAGGGGGGGGGGCAATTCAGCACAATATTTCTATTCTAGTGATTGAAATTGATCAATAAAATTCCTATGAGAAGAAAAAAAGGCATACGTACACACATACACATACACACAGAGATACATATATATGTACGTAAGTATCTGTACTAACGAAGAGGGTTTCTACAGTAACATCGACATCCGAATATGCCACAAACAAAACAAAACAAAAAAACAACAACAACGATATACTTATAATGGTAACTGGCAATGGGAAGTGGGTTTGCACCACCATGCAATGCACGAACCTTCGCAATTTGCCAAATCTACACAAGAGTCAATACATCTGCCTTTTGTCTTTTTGTTCTTTTGTATTTAATCCTCTCTCTCTTTCTCTTTCTTTTATTTTTTTTTCTAGTAACACTAGTCATGCAGCATGCACAGTTGCAACAGTGAAAGTAACACCTAAGGGTCGATAGGCCTACGTTTTGCAGCACTAATGATTAAACAAAAACAAAAAAAAAGAATTACGACAGAACATGAGCACCACCCTCTCTAGAAGGCGAAATCAGGCATCAAAAAAATCTGTCTTACGCATTTTTTGTTTTTTTCATGACGTATCATTGCTTTTTAAAAAAATATATATTGATTTTTTTTATATGGGAGGGAGGGTGGGTTGGGGGAGGGGGAGTTTAAAATAGGGGAGAGAGTGTGTGTGTAAAGGGGAGGGTGGGAGAGGCGGGGTGGGGGGAGGGTGAGAGTTAGTTGACAACCTACGATTTCACTTATATACAAGACGAGTGGGGGGTAGGGGTAGGGGGTGCTAAGTGGGGAGGGGAGGGGGAG
>NW_028234404.1:5592528-5602528 GCF_977035675.1 Penaeus japonicus
CTTTAAGGCTACTTATAGGAGGGATGGGGGGCTATTCTTATAGGCTACTGTACTCTAAGGGGCTACTTGGCTTGGGTGGCTTTGAGATGCTCGAGGTTCTGGTTTGATCAGGTTTAAATTTGATACGCGATCTTGGGTCGCCGATCAATAGTGGTTTTAAAACTGCTACACAATACCTACTTTTTTTCTTTTTTTTTCCTAACTTATAAATGTGTTTTATTCACAGCGCCAATGGAAGCCAGTCATTCAAATCTATGAAATACCTATATGATAAAAGAATGAGTTTTATTGCAAATCAAGATCAAATTGCAAGTATTCCACAGGTTTTAATTGCTCTTGCCAAACTGACACAGCACGCGCGGCGGCAACATATTACAAGCACATCAAGTTTCGTATTAAAGGTCTGACACGCCCGCCCCCTACCCCCCGCCCCTCCCCCCACCCCGCTACCCCTTCCAACCCTTTTGCTTCTGGTTCGTGACAGCCTGGTGAACCGCCTATCAAAAGCCGGTCGAGAGACACGCGCTATTGTTGCACCTGCAAAATAGTGCAACGACAGGACTCCATGCTTTTTCTCTCTATTCTTTTTTTTTTTTTTTTGTGTTGTTTAAAGCTGTGAATTCGAACTGAAACTACCTGTAAAAAGCCAACCACTAACTAATCGGTGCCTTGTCACAGCAGAGGCTCTGACAACGCCCGGAGCAATTACCATGATCATTCCCAAAGAAAAAAAAAGGTAAATAAATATGCCAATTGTCGACGTTGCAAAAAAAATAAAGACAAAAATAAAACTAGGCTGCATCCTGTTAGCGTGAGTTCTGACTCTCGTCAAGTTGTCTTGCTTCTAAATGAATCATTGAATGACTAACTCTTAGGCGTCCTTCTTGAGGGGGAGAGGGAAGTACGAGAGGGCGACCAATGAGAGCGCTCCTCGCGGCTGCTCTGACCTGATTGGCCAGCCAGGGGTGACGTGGTCAGAGGGGGTTGGTGGACCAAGAGAGAATCGGGAAGATCGACCAAACCGAACACATCTAGGCCGTGGGGTAGACTCATGCCCATCCCGGAGGGTGGTACTGGTGTCGACCGGGCCGTGCTACCATTGGACAAAATTTGACTGGAATCTGCAAAGAATTGGTGACGTCAGCATGCACACCTGTCCCTTGGAAGTGGAAAAGTCACGCGGTTGCACGGGGGAAGCACGTGCAGTGTTAGTCATGGTGAATGCATCAGACACTTCCATATGAGTTGCCATTGAGAAAGGAGCAAAGTCATTCACAATTACACACAACTCTACAATCAAGGTTCATTCATAATTACACAGATCTCCGATCACGAATCAACTTCATTCACAATCGTCACACACAATTACACACAGTTTTACAACCAAAGTTCATTCATAAACACACATTTCTCCTATCAAGGAACAGATCCAAATTGAAACTGATCTATTTATCCGGCCTGTGATTCCTTATTTCACCTAACCTGACTCTCTCTTGTTTTCCCTCCCTTATTTTCAAACACATTCTTTCATACAGTCAAGTTTTTATTTGTTTTGTTTTTTTGTGCGTGATATATCGCGCCATTCAATTATGTTTATCTTTATTTTTTAATTATCTATGTTTTGCAATTTAGTCATCTATCCATCCAACCATGCATGTACAGATGGTGTATGTATAATTCTCTCTCTCTCTCTCACTCTCTCTCTCTCTCACACAGACACACACACACACACACACACACACACACACACACACACACACACACACACACACACACACACACACACACACACTCACACACTCACACACTCTCACTCTCTCTCTCTCTCTCACACACACACACACACACACACACACACACACACACACACACACACACACACACACACACACACACACACACACACAATTGGCATTACAAAAAAACATACTCATATGTAAGTGAGCCAACAAAGAAAAGAAAGAAAGATTAGTCATATAAAAACCAAACTACATGTGCCATGGCAGCCCGAACGTTGCATAACAAAAGAAGAGATGAATCAGAATTGTGCGCACACGTGTGAAAGAGCCGTGGTACAAAAAATATTTTGTGCCAGTGACCCACCAGCAAGCATCCAGTCCATCAGTCCATGTACAAATGTGTTCATTCTATTTACAAGTTCCAAGTGTTCACATGACCAAAGTTCAGGGTGAGAGGAAATCATAAATGTTACGAAATCAAGATAATGATAAGAATAATCAAATAAATGATAAAAATAACAATTATAATGGGAGGCTCGTGCGATGTTGTTCGTGGAGAAAGGTTAAGCTTCGTCCTCGCTCTGGTGTGGCTCTGGTTCCCCCCGTTTTATGTTATCACGTTTTATTTTCCTTTCCCTTTTTAGCGTTATTGTACTCTTTTTTTATTCCATTTTCCTAAATGACCTCCTCTTAAGCTCTTCCTTTTAGCTTGTGGATTAAAGGACTGTACAAGGATTATTCACCAGATGGGTAAAAAAAAAAAAGACTTTCATCAAAGTTTTGTCAATAACGTTAACCAATATATTTAAAATAACAACAATACCAAATCTAAAAAAGAAGCCGCGATATCAACTAATCCATTCATATATATATATATATATATATATATATATATATATATATATATATATATATATATATATATATATATAAACAAAATTACCCATCGTGAAAAAAAGATGACCTCAAACTCGAAAAAAGAGAAAGAGAGGAAGGAAAATCTTTCTAGACATGGCCCGTTTTCCCTTCAAAAGCGTCACGCCCAGAGCGAGTTGTCGAAGGTGTGAAAAACCAAGGGGAAAGTGAGGGGAAAAAAAGAAGGGGTAAGGTGGGAGGGGGAGGGGAAAAAGAAGGGGAAGAGAGGTAGGCGAGGAGGGAAAGAAGGGATAAGGGGTGGGGGGAGGGGAGCTGAAGGGTGGGTGGGAAGGGGGTGGTGTGGAGGGGAGGGGGAGTTCCATTATGTACCATGATAGTGACATCTCCTCCCCTCAACCCACTCCCCCCCCCTTGCCATTCCCCTACCACCCCTCCCTCCTTTCCCTCTCCGTCAGCAGTACCTCCCTTAGTGTTAGTGTGAACGTCGGAACAGGCGATAAAAAATCCAAGGAAGGAAAATAAATAAAAAAGAGGAGAAGGAAGGAAAGGGATAAAATATATCTAACAAACAAATACAGAATGGAATAAAAGGAGAAATAGAAAGAGCGAGAGAAGAGGGAAATCAAGGTTCAATACCATTATTATCAAAAGGAGAAATGTGAAAAGAAAATTGAAAGAGAGAGACAAGTCACACACAGACTTAAAAGACAAGTTTCTTATATGTACAAGCAGCAACCCTATAGATATAAAATATAGACATATAGATAAGGTCGTATATCTTTTACTGAGAGATACATATATGCAAATATACAGCTATATATAGATATATATAGATATATACATACATATATCGTAGTCAAAGAAGTGACACCTCTTTAGTCTCGAAATAATCATCACTGATAAAATCCAGATTTTGCAAAATTGAGATAGATTTTTGCGTCTCGAATTAATCTATATCCTTTTGTGGTTTTGGTCTTGGTTTCATTTTGATCTTATGGGGTAATTTTTGTCGCCGTGAACATAAAACAAACACACATAAAAATAACAGTAATATATGATGATGCACATGTCTTAAAACTCATGCATTGAGCGAAAATGTGGGGAAAGCACAAGAGCATTTTCTTTTTTTTCTGCTATTCTGTTTTGTTTTGGTTTCTTGTACAATTCTTGCTTTTTTATTTTGGAAAATCATTATTTCATTACTTTGCTGGTTACTTAGAAGGCAATTTCGGATGAGAACTTGCTTGTACAGGGACATATCTGACAGCCTCCGTCACCGCCCAGTTGAGATTGTGAAAGTTGGGTAGGAGAGAAAAAAAAGGGGGAGAAAGAAAACGTAAATGACTAATCAAAGAAACCGGAGGCGGAAAACATTCACTCAGGTCGCGTTTTCTATGCCAGAGAGAAAACGGGAGTGAGTGCGTTAATTCTAGGGGGGACTGAGACGTGTGGATAAGAATACTTGTGTGTGGGAGGAGGGAGAGGGTGAGAGAATACGAAATAGATATGTAATCATACGTACGAGGAGTAAAGTCAGGGGGGGTAAGGGTGTGGGCGGGTGGAGGGAGTGGGAGGGTATAAAGAAGTCAATAAAAGAATGATAATAAGACTGGATTAATAGCGAAAGAGAAAGACAGAATAAGCAGAATAAAATATCAAAACACAACAGCCATAAGAATAAGAATTGACGAGAGGGAAAATGTAAAATAAAAGAGAAAGAGAGAGATAAGGAGAGAAAAAAAATGAAGCAAAAAACAATATTTCTCTTTATAGGTGACTCAAATCCACAATACAAAGTCGAAAAAAATATAATTCTGAATTAATTGTTAATCACATATTTGTCGTCTCTGGTCAAAATTAACGTTCAAATTATAAACACATATTAAAGTCTCTTCAAAATCTGAAATGAGATTAAATGCTACTCAACAAATCTTGAATTCCATAAATCCTTAATATATTTCAAAAGCAAAATTTTCTTTTTCCTTTTCTAGCGAGAGGAATGGGACAACGCAGGGAATGAAAAAAATGAAATAAAACAGATAGAAAAAAGAAGAGAAAAAAGAGGAGCGAAGGAAAGAAAGAAAAGAAAAGAAAAAAGAAAAGGTGTATTGGATAATCATTAATTAATCCTTAATTACTATTCCATTAACCTGATGATATGTAAAGTGTAAGTGACAAGTGGATCAGTAAATCTTCATCCTTGACATTCATAACATTATCTCATCTATCTTAATATCATGAATGCAATAGACTATCAATCTTATAAATCAGCTACAACAAATACCTGCAAAAAATTATCAAAATACAAAAACATCATAAACTTTGATACCAAACAGGTCATTAACTACCTAACAGCAAGTACTTGACAACCACTCTGAACCATCGGCATTAATAAACTGATTAGACTAATTATATCTACATAATAACATTACTTATGTACAATAATAAAAGCTAATGTTATCGCAACCATATGTAACTACACAATCACATATTCATTAACAACGCCAGATAATTTGCATATTTTATCAGGAGGAAAATTTGCATTCATTGCATATCCTGTTGAAATGCAACTCGAATCCAGTGATAATCAATAACCTTATGTCCATGACAAATGATCATAATACTAGTCATATGGACGATAATAGTAAAAACGTCAATAATGACATTAAAATTGATAAATGGAAATTGATGACTGTCCCTCATAATGGTTACTGTTTACCTTGTAATGAAGCAGTGACCATGTATATAAAGGGAACAATTCACATTTCCAAACTTTTAATTCATCTGTTACTTCTAAACTGGTGGCAAATTCCTAAATTGATGATGGATACAATGGCAGGAATTTTGCGCATATAATGAATTGAAAGAATAGGAATTGTTAATTTTGGGAGAATAAGTAAGTAGCTACATCTAGTTGCCTGTATACACGACCACTTAAAACATGTAATGTACAGTTATATACATCTATGTACATATATGCATTCGGTGTATAAATGTTTACATGTGTGTGTCTGTGTCTGATTGCTTGTTTGTTTGTTTATTTGTGTGTGTGTGTGTGTGTGTGTGTGTGTGTGTGTGTGTGTGTGTGTGTGTGTGTGTGTGTGTGTGTGTGTGTGTGTGTGTGTGTGTGTGTGTGTGTGTGTGTGTGCGTGCGTGTCCTAGCAGGCGCGTGTAAATGTCTATAAACATGTTTTACATAATTACAGATGCGCATATAATATGCATGTATGTATTGTATGTCAAATTTCTGGTCCAGCTTGATACAACAGGGAGAAAACAAAATAATAATGATTTCTTGGTTCTTGGTAGCTTTCAAACATACCCATCCGCGTAAAATACTGCACTACTTTCTATTGCGGAATGATTGGCACTCCGCTCTTAGGTTTATAATTTGAAATCGGACCAGACCTTTAACTTACACTGTATCATTAAGTACAAGTGTATAACAAACACACACACACACACATATATATATACAAGAATAAATACACACAGACAGACTGGAACAGAAGCAGAAAAAAACGGGAAATCGTTTATCTTTTAAAGGGAACAGCGTAATGGCGCCAAAAAAAAAGAAAAAAAAATGTATTACTGCGCAGCCTTCTTTATTTCGGGAATGATCTCCTTACGCCTAAATAGACACAGGGAAGCTCAAAGAATGGGGGTTTCATAAAGCCTCTATAAGGAGGTCTTACCTGATAAATACATGTCTGTGATTGCAGCAAAGAAAAAACAAAAAACAAAAATGAACGAAACAAAAAAAAAAGTTAGACAAGAACAACCGATTTTTTTTTGTTTATAGTAGTAATACTAAGGGGAGGGGGGTAGGAGGGAAATGGGGGAGGGGAAGGGGGGTAAATGTCTTATCATAACAAATTGAAGAAATATGTGTTATATATATACATGTACAGATTGAGAAGATCGATTTTAGAACAGCATTATCATAAACAATCTTTTTGATTATATGATGCAAAGGACTACTGCTTTTAAATGTTCAAAAAAGCGGTGCACGTAATGGACTTTGGGTGAGGGGGTATTGGAGGTTTTGGGGGGAGGGAGTGAAAGGAACCAGAGGGGGGGGGGTAAACAGAAGCCATGTATAATGTCCAACTTTAATTCCCTTGCTAACTTTCTTCATTACAAATAAAGTGTCGAAGCAACTCTTAACAACTATGCATATAAAATCTGTACATTACTCTTTCATGCTGAATTAATTTTCCTTTTTTACATTCACTCGATCAGATAATCAAAAAGTAAAAAAAAAAAAAAAAAAAAAATATATATATATATATATATATATATATATATATATATAAAGATACTTATTCCAAATAAAAGACTTAAGGCCCTAAGGCCCTAATACTATTACTTCAAGGCCCTAAGTCTAAGACTTTACTCAAGACTCACTAGGTCATTCCAGCGATTACTATCGTATGCTTTGCCTTCCTAAAGACAAAATATGAGAAAAAAATATCATACCTAAAAATGTCTTTCTCTCTAATGCACAATTTTTCTAACACTGAATGCTTAGAAATACATTTTATATATTTCTAACAGTTACCCCGACCACAAAATAGAGAAAACGAAAAGAAAATGGAACTCTTACCTAAATCTTCACTTTCCACAACAACCCATCATCATTATCACCAACGGTATATAAAAAAGATAAATAAATAGATATAACTAAACAACCCCCCCCCCCATAAAAATACAGACACAGAAAAAAAAATCGAAATACATCGAAACAAACCCCCCAAGAGAAAAAAAAAAGAAAATCGAAAAACACACACACGAAAAAAAACATAAACCGTCAACTCACCCGGCGTGACGTCACCCGACTCGGGGCTCTGGAGGTCGGCGCTGAGAGACCCCGAACGAGACCAGGAATTCTTCGGAGAGCCTTGGGACTTCTTCAGACTCTGCATCTCCAGCAGGAGTTCTTCATGGCGGAGGTTTTGCGCCTCGGCCTTCTTCTCCAGTTCGCGGATTTTGGACTGCGAGCGGGTGGGAGAAACGGATGAGTGGAGGGGTTTTAGGTCGGGTTCACCGGAGGGTATGGGGGGGGGGGAGTGTGTGTGTGTGTGTGTGTGTGTGTGTGTGTGTGTGTGTGTGTGTGTGTGTGTGTGTGTGTGTGTGTGTGTGTGTGTGATGAATTATTTTTTTTTGTATAGTGCTATAAACCTATGGTACCAGGTGGACAATTCCTTGTTCCATGATCAATAACTGTTTACTTTTAGGATAATGATAAATATATACTTAAATATATGCTCTCATTTTAACTAATTCATCTTATGTTTTTTTCGGCGGGGGGGGAGGTCTAGGATTGGAAATAACGAATGAAAACCAAAGAGACTCAAAAGGTATGTTAGTGTAAGTTATGTGTTTTTTTTCTTGTTTGCTGGGGTAAGGGGTAGATGGGGGGGGGGGTGCAAGCATAATGGGGGAATAAGTATAAATATTTACGTGTGTGTGTGTCTATGTATATAAAAAGACATCATGTATACACACGTCAAAAAACATTAGAATAAAGATACAAAACCCCCCCAAAAAAAGTTTCCCTCGGCCCTCACACAGACCAAAGTCCTTTCGATCTGGCAACAGTTGTCTCCTGTGCCGGGGGCGGGGGGAAGAGGGTGGGGGTGGGGGATATAAACGGGTAGGGGGAGGAGGTGGGGGTCGGGTCCTAACTTGCCTCGACAGCATCATGACACAGGTGGCCCTCCCTCCCTCATGCACACGAGTTAAGGCTGTGTCACACTAGCACCTTTTTCCGTGGGCTTTTAGTGTTGTCTTTCAAAAAAACTTTTTTTTCTTTTCTTTTTTGAAACGCCTCCCGTCACACTACGCAAAAGAACCATCGAGCCAGTCATGCGCGGGGACAAATGTAAACAAACATACGACTAACTCGGGTTCATCAGAATTAAAATGAGTAAAGTGTATAGGTCTTGCTAAAAAAATAATAATGCGAAACTGTTTGCAAGCGAAAACGATCTTTTACGTATATATAAAAAAACGAAAAAAAATGTGATACGAAACAGAAAAAGTGCTAGTATGACACAGCCTTTAAGCCTTATTCTTCACTGGTTCGCTGCTTCATGAACCGCACTTTGAGTTAATAGATACATATTTATTATACTTGGGGTTATTCTTGTATTCGCACACTTTTTGACAAATAAACGTACACCCAAAGCAAACCTATATCCCCCCTTCCTCTCCCTACCCCCTTCCTCCCTCCCTTCCTCCTACTAACCTCACCGCCACTCTAATACATTAAAACCCTTCGTTTCTCTTTCCTTTACCCCTTCCCTGCCCCTTCCTTCGCATCTCTGCCCCTTCCTTCCCCGCTTTCACCCTCCCGTCATCAACTTCCCTTCCTTTCGGTTCCCATCCCCTCTTCCATCTCTCTCTCCCCTTCTTTCTTCCTCTCCTTCATCCCCTCCCCTTCCCCATTCTTCCCCCTCACTCCCTCTCCTTCATCCCCTCACCTTCCCCATTCTTCCCCCTCACTCCCTCTCCTTCATCTCCTCCCCTTCCCTTCTTTCACTCTTTCTCTTCCCCTCTTTCACCTCTCCCTTTTTCCATCTCCTCCATTACCCTTCCCACCATTCACCTACCTCTGTCCATTATCCCCTTTCCCCCTTCCCCACCCTACACCCTTCCCATCCCTCCTCCTCCCTACCCTACCCATCATCACCCCCACCTCCCTCCACCCATCCCACCCATCACCCCCCTACCCTCCACCCATCCCACCCATCACCCCCACCTCCCCCTCCCCACCTCCCACCCATCACCCCCCCACCCCCACCCTCCCGGCACTCACCTGCAGCGCCTCAATGACCTCGACGGAAGCCTTCCGGTCCTTGTCGTTGTAGCGGCTGGTGTCCGAGATGGCCGCCTGTCGCTCCCGCAGCTGCGCCAGCGCCTCCGCATGTTGCCGCTCGAGTTCTCGCCGCTTGTCAGCAGCTTCTTTCATTTGCTGTCGGGGAAGCGGGTGTGGTTGGTGGCAGGTTGGGTTATTTATTTATTTTATCTTATTATTATTTTTTTTTGGGGGGAGGGGTTGGTTGGAAGGGAGGGGAGTGGGAGGAGAGAGAGAGGGGGGAGGGGGGATGGGAAGGCGGATGATGGGGGTGGGTGGGCGTATTAGGTGTGGAGGGAGAGGGGAGGAGGGGGGATGGTGAAGGTTGGTCAGAGAGAAGAGAAAAGGGGGAGAGAGAGGGAGAGAGAGAGAGAGAGAGAGAGAGAGAGAGAGAGAGAGAGAGAGAGAGAGAGAGAGAGAGAGAGAGAGAGAGAGAGAGAGAGAGAGAAAGGAGAGAGGGAGGAGGGAGGGAGAGAGAGAGAGAGAGAGAGAGAGAGAGAGAGAGAGAGAGAGAGAGAGAGAGAGA
>NW_028234404.1:5612528-5615028 GCF_977035675.1 Penaeus japonicus
CCGTCTCCCCTTTCCCTTTTCCCTCTCGCCCCCCCCCCTCTTCCCCTTTCCCTCTCGACCCCCCCCCTCCCACTCCATCCCTTTCTCTCTCGACCAACCCCCTCCCCCCTTCCAACCCTTTCTCTCTTGTTCCTCATCCCACCTCCCCCCCTTACCCAGACCCCACACCCCGCCTCCCGGCCCCCGCCCCCCTCTTCCCTCCTTGTCTCCGCCTGCACATGACACCCACGCATGACGCCTTCCCCACCTTTCCCCTTTTTGGTGTCTGAGGGGAGCGCGGGAGGGAGGAATGCGCATGACGTCTGGCTCTTACACCTTTCCCTCCATAACCCCTCTTGTGTCCCTTCTTGGGGAGGGGGAGGGGGGAGAGGGAGGGAGAGGGAGAGGGCGGGTAGGGGAGGGGTAGGCGAAGGGGAGGGGGAGGGAGTGAGTGAGGGAGGTAGAGGGAGAGGGAGAGGGGAGAGGATGGGAGAAGGAGAGGGGGAGAGGGAGGGAGAGGGAGGGAGAGAGGTAGGGAGAGAGGGAGAAGAGTAGGGATATCACGATACACCCGCTTACAACCCCATTTATTCTAAATGAAATAGACTTAGAGTGGAGGCCTTGTTGCAGTGTCTTCCGCGAACCAATTTTCGGCGAAGTGAGAATGACAACTGATAAAAATAGCGGCAATAATAGTCATGATAACAATAAAAATAACAGCAATAATAATACTAATAATAATAATGATAATAATAATAATAATAATAATAATAATAATAATAATAATGATAATAATAATAATAATGATAATAATAACAATAATGATAATAATAATAGTCATAGTAATAACAACAACAATGAAAATCAGAGAAAAAAAAATCATAATAACAGCATTAATATGCCGATGATAATGCAGGTCATCAAATGCAACAATATGCATATACAAAAAACAAGATTTAAAACAAATACATATCAGCAGACGATCTCAGCAAAGACAAGGCAACGCAAAACAAAAAAACATATACACGATCACCACAAAAAAATAAAGAAAAAAAATAAACGGATAATCGTTGCAAAACAAATAATTATAATAATAAATAAAAGAAAAACAACAACAACAGCAGCATAGAATACCAATAATATAGAACAACAACAAAAAGAACTTTTCCTTGAAAATTGAAAAGACATTATCAAATGCTAACATCTGATATTAAGCAGTGACGCACTCAGGAAATTAAAAGCCCGTAGCCCCCGCCGTCCATAAGGGCGAAAATCCCGGGCGTCTCAGAGGGGAAAACCGCTCTTGTGAGACTATGGCTGTCGCGGACTTGACATCGTCTTGCTATTTTTTTTTCTTGGGGGGGGGAGTGGGGGAGGGGAGGAGAAGGGGGATGTTGAAGTTAAAGGAAGAAGAATAAGAAAGAAAATTGCAATAAAGGCCCCTAGTTTTTTGTGGCGAGGGTGGGATGGGGGTGGGGGGGGAGGGGGTAAATACCAGATTCAGGTCCTGAAGGAATGGAAAAGACGGATTCAGCAAGTCAAGAGGAAGAAGAAGATGATGAAGAGGAAGAGGAGGAAGAAAGGAGAAATTTAAAAATCCATATGCCCCCCAAAATATTATGACAATAATAATAATAATAATAATAATTATAACAATAATAATAATAATAATAATAATAATAACAATAACAATAATAATAATAATGATAATAATAATAATAATAATAATAATAAAAATAATGATAATAATAATGACAATAATAATAATAGTAGTAATGATAATAATAATGCTAATAATAAAGATAAATATAACAATAACAATAATAATAATAATAACAATAACAATAATAACGATAATAATAATAATAATAATAATAATAATAATAATAATGATAGTAATAATGATAATAATAACAATGACAATAACAAAACTAATAACAACAATAATAACAATAATAATAATAATAATAATAATAATATTGCTACTACTCCTACTACTACTAATGATTTGAATAACAAAAACAATAATAATAATAATGATAATAATGATAATAATTATAATAATAATAATAATAACAGTAATAATGTTGATAATAATAAAGGTGACGATGATCATAACAGCAATAGTAATAATAATAATAATATTAACCCGAACAAGAATTCAAAAATACAAAAAAACGAGAATAAAACTAAGAATACGATTAAGACACTATGCCAAAGAGACAAACAACAATAAATCGAACGGACCAATAGAAAAAAAAAGAATAAGAACAATAAGAACAACAATAACAATAATGAAAAGTGACAATGATAGAAGGGAGGAGGCAGAGGAACCGAGCGGACTCAATCGCCTTCGAGTTTCCTGAAAGCATCACGGACAAGAAAGGCACGCAAGCACGAACCACCGAGTCGAAACGTGTCGAAACGTGTCGAGTCGATCCCGTACTGAGTCACAAGGAGTTGAACCGACTCGATTCACAGGGGCCAAAATTTGTAACTGACCTGAACTTAAAATCGAGTC
>NW_028234404.1:5620028-5630028 GCF_977035675.1 Penaeus japonicus
GGAGGTGGTGGTGGAGGAAGAGGAGGAGGTGGAGGAAGAGGAGGAGGAGGAGGAGGTGGAGCAGGAGGAGGAAGAGGAGGAGGTGGAGGAGGAAGAGGAGGAGGTGGAGGAAGAGGAGGAGGAGGAGGTGGAGCAGGAGGAGGAAGAGGGGAAACGGGAGGAGGAGGGGAAAGGGAAGGAGGAGGGGAAAGGGGGGGAGGAGGAGGAGGAGGAGGAGGAGGAGGAGGAGGAGGAGGAGGAGGAGGAGGAGGAGGAGGAGGAGGAGGAAGAAGAGATGAAGGAAAGGGGAGAAAGAAAACGGAGAGAGAGAGCACAAGGAATAGCAAGAGGACGAGGAAAGAGGGAAAGGAACGAAGGAGAGGAGAAGGAGAAAGAGAAGGGGAAAGAGAAGAAAAAAAAGAGCGAAACAGGGAAAGAAAAAGAGAGAGAAAAGAGAAGACAGAAAGGAGAGAAGAGAGAGACAAAGAAAAGAAGAAGGAAGAAGCGAAAGAGGAGAAGGAAAGCGTCAGAGAAAGAGGAAAGAGGAAGAGGCCGGGAAGGAGTAAAGAGTAAGAGTCGCCGGGAGGGGCTGGAGGGGGCAGTAGCTGGGTGGGGGGGTGGGGGGGGGTGTCGGCGAGCCTGAAGTGCCAGGCGGACCCCAGACCCCAGACCCTAGACCCTAGACCCCACACCTCTGATCAATACCGCCGCTCAACCCTCACACTCCGCTCCTGACACTCCCTGACACTCCGCTCCTCATACTCCACTCCTGATACCCGCTGCTGTCACTCCTTTCCACTCACCTCGTGATATTGATACCCGCTGCTGGCACTCTGGCACTGCCTGGAAATCGCTGACAGTCTCTGACATTATCTACACTGCCTGATACTCGCTGACGCTCTGACGCTGCCTGGCACTTGCTGGCACTCCCTAATACTCGCTAATACTCTCTGACATTCTCTTAAACCGTCTAAAATTCGCTGACACTCTCTGACACTGCGTGATGCTCGCTGACGCTCTCTGACACTGACTGATACCCTAAGTGACACCCGGATACTCCACAGTTTTGACACTCCCAGATACTCCTCTCTCGACGCGTCCTCACACTTCAGTCCTGGCACTCCATGTCAGCCTATATTACTCCTGACACTCCCTGGTGCTCCGTTTACGACACACATCTTCCCCCCCCACCCCCCACCCCCACCCTTAGAATTCCGAATGTACAAACACAAACATGATTTTATACAAGTATGAATATACATGCATATGTATATATATGCACGTGTGTGTGTGTGTGTGTGTGTGTGTGTGTGTGTGTGTGTGTGTGTGTGTGTGTGTGTGTGTGTGTATGTGTGTTCCTAAATTCTACTCATCCTTACTACCTTCCCTCCAATACCTCATCCTCCTCCCTTCCCCCTCCTCTCCCACTTCCCCTCCCCCCTTCACTGCTAATCCTTTTCCTTAAATGTCCTTGCCTTTCCCTTTCGCTCCCCACCTCCCCTTCCCCCTACCTCTCTCCTCCTCCTCCTTACACTCATTCCCTTCTCTGTCTCCTCCTCTTTTTCTTCTTCTTCTTCTTCTTTTCTTCTTCTTTTTCTTCTCCCCCCTCCCCTCTCTCTCTCTCTCTCTCTCTCTCTCTCTCTCTCTCTCTCTCTCTCTCTCTCTCTCTCTCTCTCTCTCTCTCTCTCTCTCTCTCCCCCTCTAGTATATATATAAACATCGACCACGATGCCGAATCTTATCGACAAGTGCCATCTGAGAGGGCCATTCTGCAGGTGATATCAATATGGCCTTGGTGCCAGAGTGCCATAGTGCCACTCCTGCCCGAGATGCCTTTGTCGCTCGGAAGATGCGGTTCTTGAATCTATTCGATATTGTTATTATTGATATTATCGTTATCGTTATTCTGATGTTGCGTCCATTGGATGCAACATCAATTTTTTTTCATATGATCTTATATGATATTTGTCAAAATCTTTGCATTCTATTAATTCTATTTCGTCTATTTTGTACATCTTTTTTTTCTATATTTCATTATGAATTTATATATTTAATTCCGTGTCATTATCTATTATTTCGTAGAGTTTTATTTCTTTATCTAGTTTTATCAGCTAATTGTGTTTTTTGTTTACATATGTTTTGTGGTACTAGGGAAGCATTTTAATTAATTTTACTTATTGATTTGTTTAAGTATTTTGCTTATTACCAATTATCCTAACGACGAATATAAATTGCAAACAAATAATCAAAATTCAGTCTTTGGTTGATGCTTGTGTTTGTTTGTTTGTGCTTGAGAAGGAAAGAGAGAGAAAGGGAGAGAACGAGAGAAAAAGAGAGATAACGAGAGAGAAAGAGGGAAAGAGAGAGAAAGAGAGAAGAGAAAAGAGAGAGAGAGAGAGAGAGAGAGAGAGAGAGAGAGAGAGAGAGAGAGAGAGAGAGAGAGAGAGAGAGAGAGAGAGAGAGAGAGAGAGAGAGAGAGAGAGAGAGAGAGAGAGAAAGAGAGAGAGAGGGAGAGAGAGAGAGAAAGAGAGAGAGAGAAAAAGAAAAAGCGAAAGAAAGAGAAAGAGAAAGAAAAAGAGAGAGAAAGAGAAATATAGACATAAACAAAGCCATAAACACAATTAAACACAACACCCATGCCCTTGATAAAATCCAAACTAAAAGAGAGGAAAAAAAAAAAAAAATCTAGCTAAAAATACCGTCGGGCCAAAAATAACCCGGCAGCAGGCAACGGCAAGCACGCAGGCAATCGTCTGTATAATCTCGCATTATTAGTCTTCCGCGAACTATGGAGCAAGCAGGAAGGAAGGAAATGGGTCTCCCCTTGTCCTGCCCCCCCCCACCCCCCACCACCTTTCTTTTCCCCTCTTTTCCTCTCTTTTTTTCCTTTCCTAGGTTTCTAGTTTTTCCCCTTTTTCCATCTTTCCCCATTCTTTTTTTTTTCTTTTTCTCTTTCTTTTAGTCTCGCTCTTTTTCTGGCTCTACTTCTACTTCTATCTCGATTTCTATCTTTCCTTCTCCCACTCCCACTCCCACTCCTACTCTCACTCTCACTCTTTCTCTCACTCTCACTCCCACTTTCACTCTTTCTCTCACTCTCACCTCCACTCCCTCTCTCTCTCCCCCTCCTCCTTATTTTTTGCTTTCCTTATTTCCACGTTCGCTCACAGCAGCGGAAGGAACTGCAGGAAGGGATATCATTCACAATTCATGCATGGCTATGTCCATCACATGACTCCCGCATGACTCTGACATGAACCCGTGTAAATCATGACTGAAACCATAATCTCCTCTTTTTCGTCTTTCCCCTCCTTCTATCGCTTTTAATTTAATATCGTTTACCTACATATTTATGTTGGTTCACAAATACACATAGAAATGCACATGCACATACACATACCTATATATATCTATATCTATATCTATATCTATATCTATATCTATATCTATATACTATATATATACACATATACATATATATATATATATATATATATATATATATATATATATATATATATATACATATACATATATGCATGTAGGTATATGTATATATGTATATATGCATATATATTTATATATTTATCTATCCATCTATCTACCTATCTATAATATATTCTCTTACCTATTTACTTACTGTAAACAGCTGTTATCTACCTATCTACTTATCATTTACCTATTTTTTAAATTCCATTGCATTTTTCACCATACCTTCATCATACAAATTGCCTTTTAATTCTTTCTAAAGTTAATTCGCTGCTTCTTTTATCCAAGGAAACACCGAACTCAGGGCAAGAAGGGCGCGCATGCAATCCTGTCAATGTACATTTTCCCAAAATCTCGGAGGGGGATTTGCCTCTAATCGTAAGAAAGAAAGAAAGAAAAAAACGAAAGAAAAAAATAATAAGTGTGCTGGATTTTGAAAATGGGGGAAGGAAAGAGAGGAGAGGAGGGGAGAGGAGAGGAGAGGAGAGGAGATGGGAGGAAAGGAGAGGAGGGGAGAGGAGGGGAGGGGAGGGGAGGGGAGGGGAGGGGAGAGGAGAGGAGAGGAGGGGAGGGGAGGGGAGGGGGGAGGAGAGGAGAGGAGGGGAGAGGGGGGGAGGGGAGGGGAGGGGAGGGGAGGGAGGGGAGAGGAGAGGAGGAGAGGAGAGGAGAGGGGAGAGAGAGGGGAGGAAAGGAGGGGAGAGGAGAGGAGGGGAGAGGAGAGGGGAGGAAAGGAGAGGGGGGAGGGAGGGGAGGGGAGGGGAGGGGAGGGGAGGGGAGGGGAGAGGAAGGGAGAGGAGAGGAAAAGAGAGGAGAGGAGAAGAGAGGAGAGGTGAGGAAGGGGAAGAGGAAGGTAAGGGTGTAGGAGAAGGGGAAGGGGGGGAGGAAGGTAAGGGTTTAGGAGAAGGGGAAGAAGGAGGAAGTGCAGGGTAAGAGGAAGAGAGGGAGAGGGAACTAAAAAAAATAATCCTGGGAAATCTAAAGAAAGATGGCAATACTGGTAGCAATCGCAGCATTAACATGAATGAGAAGAATAGAAGAGAAAGAAAATCATGAAACAGAATAAAGAAAAAAAGAGATGGGAGAATAAGAAAAAAAATATCAATTACTCTTTTTTATTATCAATTGTGTGGGATTAATATAGACATACGTACATTACGCACGCACGCACACGCGCACGCGCACGCACACACACACACACACACACACACACACACACACACACACACACACACACACACACACACACACACACACACACACATGCATTATATATATATATATATATATATATATATATATATATATATATATATATATATATATATATATATATATATATCGATTTAAACAGCATAAACATAAAAAGCGGACCATGCCATCATGATCCCCAAACGCCCAACCCCCCATTAGAGGACCTCCCCCCTCCCCCTCTACCCCTCTACCCTCCCCTTACCCCATACTCCCCCTCCTTATCGTGAACTGGAGGGGAGGAGGAAAGAGGAGGCGTTGTGACATGGGGGAGGGGGTTCAGTAGGGGGGGAAGGGGGTGAAGGGCCAAGCACGAACACCCCATCAATACTGCGGCGATGTTGATGCCTTACTTCAGGAAGGGGAGATGGTAGGAGGGGAATAGGGTGTGGTGGTGGGGGGGGGGGGTAGGGGGAGGGCTGATAGGGTGTGGTGGTGGGGGAGGGGGGAGGGGAGGGCTGATAGGGTGTGGTGGTGGGGGGAGGGGGTAGGGGAGGGCTGATAGGGTGTGGTGGTGGGGGGAGGGGGGAGGGGAGGGCTGATAGGGTGTGGTGGTGGGGGGTGAGGGAGTGAGAGGCTGATAGGGTGTAATGGTCTGGGGAGGGGGGATGGGGGGCTGATAGGGTGAGATGGTAGGGGGGATGGGGGAGGGGTTGAAAGGGTGAGATGGTGAGGGGGAGGGAGGGAGGGAGCTTATGGTTAGGGGGAAGGAGGGGCAGGAGAAGAGGGAGATGCAGGAGGGGAGAAGGGGGAGATATGGGAAGGGAGAGGGGGACAGCAGGGAATAGGAGGGGGAGAGGGGAGAAAGGGAAGGAAGAATATATAGGCAAGAGTAAGGAGAAAAGGGTATAGGGGGAGGGAGAAGGGACAAAGAGGAAGGGACGAGGGAGGAGGGAGAAAGAAGAAAAAGAAACGGGAAGGGGAGTGAAAATGAAGGAGGAGGAGGAGGAGGGAAAATAGAAAAGGTAGACACCAAAGGAAAGAGGAAGTGGAGGAAAAACAAGAGAAAGAAGTAGAGAGAAGAGCAGGGACTTGCAGTAGCGAAACCCATGTAGTACTCACTCTCAGCTTCCCTGTCGCTCTTAATTAAAGGTAATCAACGCTAATAACGCCAATTAATTATTAGGGAAATGCAGACTCCCCAATTAAGCAAAGGCACAAGAGATTACACGATGCTTTGCTCTTGATATCATAAACTAGGGATAAATATTCTTTTTTTTTCTAGCTCGAAGTTTATCTGTTGTACATAGGCGGGTAGGTAGGGAGGTAGGGAGGGAGGGAGGGAGGGAGGGAGGGAGGGAGGGAGGGAGGGAGGGAAGGAGGGTAGGGGGTGGGGGGTAGGGGGGTAGGTGGTTAGGTACGTAATTAGGTAGATAAATAGATAGACAAATAATATAGATAAACATATAAATCCTCTTCATGCTTATTGCAATTATTTCTTTGCAATACCATTTTTTCAAACAAAACAAAAAAATCGTCTAGCCTTTCTCTTTTTATATACAAAATCGATGCCTGTTTTTTTATCCAATCGCACATATTCGATGCAACACGGTGATTCGTTCGCTGCAAATCGGCGCTTGCAGATATTGAACATTGAATGCCACCCAATCAACCAAACAACATACTCCCCGCCATTCAGATGATAGGTATGTCCGCTTATCGGGACTGCGGGTTAGTCACCTCGCCCGCGAACGCCGTCCATTATCCACGAGGCGAAAGCAGATCTGTCAACGGGTTATGCAATGCGGATTCCTCCGCTTCTTGGGCTTTGGGTCAGGCATGTTCTTTTGGTGTTGGCTTTCTCAAGAATAATATCAATAATAATGATGATAATGATTATGAGGATAATGGTAATAATAATATTAATAATAATAATAATAATAATAATAATAATAATAATAATAATAATAATAATAATAATGGTAATTATAATGGTAATTATAATGATAATAATGATAATAATAATAATAATAAGAAGAAGAAGAATGATATTATTAATTATAACAACAGGCCCATCGGCACTGGGTTAACAATAATAATAATATTAATAATAATAATATTAATGATAATAATAATACAAATAAATAATAATGAAAATAACAACAACAACAATACCAAAAACAACATTAACAACAATAAGAGCAATATTGAAACTAGACAATGACGGAATCGGCGCTCGGCTGAGGGCGCGCACGAGCCGACGGGAAGGCGAGCCAGTTACCATGGAAACGGAGATGGCCAGGTTCTGTATGGCGCCCCAAAGGTCGTTGAGGAGAGTGAGGATGTCGACGTTGATGCTCTCGCGGAAGTGGCTGACGATGAGGTCGCACGACGACGCCTCGGAGGACGCGGGGAGGGGGGGGAGGGGGGGCAGGGGGCGGAGCGAGGTGAAGTGAGGCGGGCGCGACGGCGGCGGGGGCGGCGGGGGGGACGCGCGCTCGCCGTGCGGCCCACCGGGGAGCGAGGAGCTGAGGGAGGAGAGCGGGGGGCTGGTGGACGCCGTGGACATGGAGCTCTCGGGGGACGTGAGCAGCACCTCGAGGGAGAGCACATCGCTCTCCGGGGCTCTCGGGGCCGGCGGGAGGGCGCCGTTGGTCTCGGCAGCCTCCGTGCGGCGGCGCTGCTGGGCCTTCTCCTTGGAGGAGGTGGCGCTCTCCTCCGTCTCCGAGGAGGAGCTGAGGCCGTTGCCGCGGTCCCTGGCCCCGCGCTCCCCGCCCTCGTCCTCGTCGGAGAAGTGGACCACCTTCTTGCCGCCCCTGCGAGCCTTGGCGCGGGCGTGCGAGCAGGCCGAGGAGGGCGAGCGCGGCGGCGGCGGCAAGACCGGCACGCCGCCGGGGATGGCGCCGCGGTAGCTGGGCGGGAGGAACAGCCCGGGGATGTAGGCCGGGGTCCTCCGCGTCCCCTGGCCGCCGCCGCTGCTTCCCCCTCCTCCTTCGGACACCGGCCTGCGCCCCGCCGCCCGGTTCCGGCGAGCGTCGCCCTTGAGGCAGGTCCTCGGCGGCAGCGGCGGCGTCAGAAAGAGGGGCTCCAGAGGCCGCCCGAGACCGTCGCCAGCCGCGTCGTGGCGCAGCGGCGGCGGGCGCGGCGGCGGGCGCGGCGGCGGCGGCCCCTTCTCGACCATCCTGGGCCTCGTCGTGTCTTCCTTCGCTAGAATTATCTGAACCATTTCGCGCTACGTGGAGTGGACTCGGGGAAACAACGGGTTGAAAAACGTGTGTGTAGATTAATTTGTTGTAAACGGAAAACAACAATAACTACGCCGTGCTGTGGGGGCCGAAAAGAGACAAGCTGCAGTTGAAGTTTGAGCTGTAAACTTCAACGAGCTTTTCAAAATTCGCTTAAAGTTCTAGGTTCATTTCGCTCCTTCTAGTAGTTTCCGGAATTGCTAATTAAGAAAAATAAAACATCATGATCAAATGGCTCATTATGAATACTCTTGACATCGAAATACCGGATATCCACGTGGTTCGATAAACACATATATATAAACGTGTATATGTGAGTGTCTGCTTGTTTATTTGTTTGTTGTGTACTAGATATGAAAACCACAACATATCCTCTTTTAAAAACATTCGGCATTAGGTACACAAGACACACAAGGACCGACGCGTACAAGCACACGAACACCTGAATAAATAAACATGTAAATACTCGCTGTCCTTATAATGACACACATCCATCCATGTCTCCGAGTGCTAAGGGTCACCGCCTAGACGTTATCAATGCCCTAGCGGAAAGCCAACCCTGAATCCAAAACACAAAGACAAAATAATGCCTAAAATAATGATTCCCAATACACAACTTAATATCGATACTTCTAAAAATACCAAAATTACTTCTAATACTATGCGCACAGTCAAGGTATCCGTTCCATTGACAGCTACAATATTTCAGGGACAATCATTCTTCAAGACTCCAAAACAGAAATGCTCGATGTCTTGCTTGAGTTCTTCTAAGTTACCCGGTAACGAACCATGGGTGTCTCTCACACGCACGTCCATGCACGAACAAAAACATACCTACACACTATATGCACACTAGTATACAGGATGCGTGTGTTTGTATCAGATAATTATCATCATTATTGTTAGGTGTAGTAATACTAGTATCATTATTATCATTATTTTTTACTATTATTATTAACATTATTATTTTAACTATTATCATTATTATTTTTACTATTATTATAATTATTTTTATAATCAGATATGATACACAAACGCACACACAAACATAAAACACATATATACATATAGTATATACAGTACACGCGTGTGAGAATATATTAACACGGGCTGTATACCCACCACCACCAGTCAATACGCGGACAAAAGTCTTGGGACAAAGTTTGCCACATTTCATTACTTCTCGCCCACTTCACCGAGTCACCTGAGTGGCGGGTTTCTACATCATCATGGTAGTTAGTGGAAAACATGGGGACGAAACGAAAAAGCAATAAGTTACAAAGAACATGTGGCCGTTCTTATTTTTAGTGCAATGATACATAAATACAAAAAAATATATTAATACAAATATGGCAGACGTCCACCATTCCTCCCCTGGAACAGGCCTTATCTCCCTAGGCGATCTTCCGACCAAGACGCCAAATTATGTGTCAAAAAATAAGTTGTGTTTATACAAACTCGGCTATTTATAGAATGAACGTGTTGCGCCCCACAATAAGGATATAAAAAAGTGTTGCATAACAAGGATGAGTATAATGCAGAAGGTAACTTTTAGTGATAAGACGGTATTTTCTTTCCTTTTTATACGCAGCAAAGACGGATAGGAAAAGAATTACATCAGAGTTGGGCAAAAGGGCGCTGGACTACGGGAGGGGAAAGAGGAGAAGGTGGAGAAAGAGACAGAAAAGGGGGGAGGGAGAGAAAGAAGAGTAGAAGGAGGAAGGGGATGGGGTGAGGAAAAAGGGAGGGGAGAGAAAGAAGAGTAGTAGGAGGAGGGGGATAGGGGTGAGGGAGGGAGGTCGCGTGACAGCCCACCACCTTGTCAGGACAGAACGGAGCTTAGCCTGGCCTCGTGTTGCGGCCCAATAACACTAGCTTCCCTGACCCATGAAGCCGCCCCGATAGATGGGTGAAAGTTGTTGAAGCCCTTAATTGCAGGTATTATCAACTGCAAACGTTGCCCATGATAAATGCAAGTATAATATCACCCTTGATTGAATATGCAATAATGCCCGATTATGCAGGTATCAAAAAGACGATCTTAATCTGCTGTGCGAGTGGTCTATTAATAGGGAAGTGAAAATAAGTATGTGTGTGTA
>NW_028234404.1:5635028-5640028 GCF_977035675.1 Penaeus japonicus
ACGGAGAACGAACAAGGAAGAAAAGAGAACAAACACGTAAGAACAGAGAACGAACAAGGAAGATAAGAAAATAAAAACGAAAGAACAGAGAACGAACGAAGATGAACAGAGAACGAACAACGAAGAATAGAGAACGAACAAGGAAAAACAGAGAACGAACAAGGAATAACAGAGAACGAACAACTAAGGACAGAGAACGAACAAGGAAGAACATAGAACGAATAAGGAAGAACAGAGAAGGAAGAACGAAGAACGGGGCCGCGTCCAAGGTTGGTGAATTTTCATCAATTATTTGTAAACAAATGTCACGAGAACCAGCATGTTTTTTTCTTTCTTTCTTTTTTGCACTTACTTTGTATTGGTTGTGAGAGTTAAAACTGTTCTTAATTTTAGTCTTATTACTTCTTATTTCTCTCTCTCTCTCTCTCTCTCTCTCTCTCTCTCTCTCTCTCTCTCTCTCTCTCTCTCTCTCTCTCTCTCTCTCTCTCTCTCCCTTATCCACTTTCCTTATTTCATTCCTCTCTTCCTTCTTTTCTCCCTCTCCCGCAATTCTCCTCCTTCTCTTTTCTCTGTTCCCTCTTCTCTCCCTCTCCCTCTCCCTCTCCTATCTCCCTCTCTCCTTCTCTTTTTTCCCTCCCTTCTATATTCCCTCTTTCTCTCTTCCCAACAACTTTCTGAACTAAACTCCTTCACACACGCCCATTCCCTGCGTTCCCTCTACATCGATTTTCCCTTCTCCCTCTCTCACTATTCCCTTCATTCGTTCATCTTCCCTTCAGTTCCTCCTTTCTCCAATTCACTCTGGCTCTCTATTTCTCCCCCTTGCGCTTGTCCTTCCTCTTTTGTCTTTCTTTTAATTATCATTATAATCATTTCAATTATCAATTGTGTCTTATCCACCCAATTATGTTCATTATTTTTTTCGGTCTTGCTATTTATCTCAATTTTCCTTTTCGGTCTTGTTCTTAATCTTCTTTATTTTCTCTCTCTTTCTCTCTCTCTCTATCTTTCCATCTTATTACCTTATTTTCAAATTAGGATATGAGTAAGAACGTATATGAGTAAATAGTAAAAAAGTAAAAGAGTAAATGAGTAAGTAAATAAGTGAGTAAATATGAGTAAAAAAGTAAGAGAGTAAATAAGTAAGTAAATCAGTAAGACGCAAAATGCTGTACGTATAAGTACCCTAATGATCCCAAAAGCAAACAAACAATCCCTCGCACGCACGAACGGCCGAGCCAACCACCCAAACCTTCCCAAATCATCCACACGCTGAAACCGCCATCCATCTACATTCATCCGCGTCCGGCCCCTCGCCAACACGATCCGAACTCATCCATCTGACACATTTTGCGGCGATCTGTGCTACTTCCTCCTCGCGTCCATCTCTCTCTTGCCTCACTCGACCCTTACTCATCTCCTCAGCCTCTCCTCCCCCTCTTCTCTTCTCTTCTCTTCTCTTCTCTTCTCTTCTCTTCTCTGGAGTTTCCTTCCTCTACTCTTTCTTTTCTTTATCTTCTCTTCTCTTCTCTTCTCTTCTCTCCTCTTCTCTTCTCTTCTCTTCTCTTCTCTTCTCTTCTCTTCTCTTCTCTTCTCTTCTCTTCTCTTTTCTCTTCTCTTCTCCTTCGACTCTACATTTCATTATTATTCACCATCACCAGCACCCATATTACCGTCATCTTCACCTTCGACCTTCACTTTCATTATTCACCATCACAAACACAACCATCATCTTCTTCACCTTCATCACCATCATTTTCATCTTCGACCTTCACTTTCATTATCCACCAGCACCATCACCTTCATCATCATCACGACCATCATCTTCACCTTCGACCCTCACTTTCACAATTCACCATCACCTTCACCAGCATCATCATCACCCTCGCTCTCAGCACAGACTTCAGCAGAGTGTTCACAAGATTACGCGATCACAGAATTGACTAGCTCATGACCGTTCCCTTAACAACCCGCTCCCATTCATGAGAAAAAATCCTCATTAAGGGGGGAGGAGGTGGAGGATGGGGGAGGGGGAGGGGAGGGGGAGCAAGAGGGGGAGCAAGAGGGGAGGAGGATGGGGGGAGGAGGAGGAGAGGGAGGAAGAGGGGGAGGGGAGGAGGGGAAGGGGGAGGAGGGGAAGGGGGAGGAGGAGGAGGAGGAGGAGGAGGAGGAGGAGGAGGGGGAGGAGGAGGAGGAGGAAGGGGGAGGAGGAGGAGGAGGAAGAGGGGGAGGAGGAGGAGGAGGAGGAGGAGGAGGAGGAGGAGGAGGAGGAGGAGGAGGAGGAGAAGGAGGAGGGGGAGGGGGGAGGGGAGGGGGAGGGGGAGGGGGAGGAGGAGGAGGAGGAGGAGGAGGAGGAGGAGGAGGAGGAGGAGGAAGATGCTGATGATGAACAAGATGGAGATGAACAAGAGACGAAATAAGCAAGAACACGAAATAAAAAGAAAACAAAAGGAGAGAGTAATTTCCGTGGAGCCAAAGACCTCGAAACTCCGCCCACCTCTAACCAATCCCCGCCCACTCCTCTACCCAATTCCTCCCCTCGTACCAAGCCCCGCCCATTTTACGCAAAAGTCTGCACATTTTTCCAATAAGAGAAGAAAAGAAGGCGGGGGGAAAACAAGGATATGAAAAAAAGGAAAACAATTTTTTCCAATGCGGTCTCTGCCTCCCCTTCCATATCTTCCTCTCCCTCCCTCCTTCCCTCCCTCCTTCCCTCCCCCTCTCCTCCCTTCTCATCTTCCCTCCCCCTCTCCTCCCTTCTCATCTTCCCTCCCCCTCTCCTCCCTTCTCATCTTCCCTCCCTTCCTTCCTCCCCTCCTCTTGTCCCTCCCCTGCCTCCTCTTCCTTCCTGCTTCTTTGCTTCCCTCCTTCTATTTTTCCCCCTATTCCCTGCTTTCCTCCCTCTCGGTCCTGCCTTCCTTCCCTCCCTCCTTGTCTCCTTCTCTTAAGCACCAAAGAGCCATCGGAACGTCATCAAGATAATCCCTCGTCCTCCCTCCCTCCTTCCCTCCCTCCCCCTTCCTCTTTCCATTTCCCCTCCCTACTCCCTCCCTCCCCCTCCCTCTCTTTCCATTTCCCCTCCCTACCCCCTCATCTCTTTCTCCCTCCCCTCCCCTCTCCTCCCCTCCCCCCCTGCTCCCTCCATCCCCACCCAAAAATATGGAAAATGGCTTTAAAAAATCAAGGCGGTTAGTATTCGATCTGCCGGGGAGGAGGGGATCTCTCTTGGTGGGGGGGGGGGGGATTTCTCTTTCTCTACGTATTCCCCTCCCCCTCTTCCCCTCCCTTGTCCTCTCTCACTCTCTCCCTCCCTCTCCTTCGTCCTCGCCCCCCCTCTCCATCTCCATCTCCATCACCATCTCCCTCTCCCTCTCGCTTTCCCTCCCCCTCTCCCTCTCGCTCCCCCTCTCCCTCCCCATCCCCTTCCCCCTCTCCTTCTCCTTCTCCCTCTCCCTCTCCTTCTCCCTCTCCCTCTCCCTCTCCCTCTCCCTCTCCCTCTCCCTCTCCCTCTCCCTCCCCCTCCCCTCTCTCTCTCACCAACCCCTTCAATGCATCACCTCTGTCTTTGCTTCCCGCACTAACAACCTCACATTTTTTCCTATAAACTTGCGGTTGAAATCTCGCGTTTATCTTTTTTTATCTTTTCTCCTTTCTTCTTTCTTCTCCTCATCATCTGCTTTTTTTCTTTCTTTCCTTCTTTCCTTCCCAATGTACGTCTTTTCCACCCTCTAACCAATTCCCCTCTATTACGTTACACAAACATACATACATACATGCATACAACCTTCCATGCATGCTTACATACATACATACATACATACATACATACATACATACATACATAAATACACATACACAAAGAGAGAGATAGAGAGATAGATAGGTAGACAGAGAGAGAGATAGAGAAAGAGGGAGAGAGAGAGAAGGAGGGAGGGGGATGAGGGAGAGGAGGGGTGGAGGTGAGGGAGGGAGGGAGGGAGCCGCGCTCGAGAGAGAGCGAGAGAGAGCGCGGAGGGGGAGGGGGAGGGGAGAGGGGGAGGGGGAGGGGGAGGGGAGAGAAAAGAGGAAAGAGAGAAGAGAGGAAAGAGTCGGAGTTGAGAGAAAAAAAAGAAAGAGAAAGTCAAAGAGTAAGAGAAGAAAGAAGATGAAAGAAGAAAGAGGAGGAAGAGAGAGAGGGGAGAGAGTAGCGAGAGAGATGAGATTAGAGAGAGGAGAGAGATAGCGAGGAGAGGAGAGAGAGAGAGATGAGATGACGCCGCTCGCTCGGAGAGAGAGAGAGCTGTGCCCGAGAGTAGAGAGTGATGAGAGAGATGAAGAGGAGAGAGAGAGAGATATACATATCTACATATAGACATAGTACACAAGAGAGAAGATAGAGTAGGATAGAAACAGAGTGAGAGAGAGGAGGGAGGGGGGGAGAGAGAGAGTTGAGAGAGAGAGAGAGAGAGAGAGCGGGAGAGAGGCGGGGAGGGAGAGAGAGTGAGAGTGAGTGAGAAAAGGAAGGAGAGAGTGAGATGGAGAGAGAGATGTAGTGAGAGAGAGAGAGAGAGAGAGAGAGAGAAAGAGAGGGATGAGTAGAGGAGAGAGTAGGGAGTAGAGAGAGAGATGGAGAGAAAAGAATGAGAAAGTCAAGAGAGAGAAAGAGAGAAAGAGGAAAAAGAGAAAGAGGGACAGAGAGAGAGTGAGATGTGAGAGAGAAAAGTAAGAGTAAGTCAAAAGAAGGAAGAGAGAGAGAAAGGAGAGACAGTGAAGACGAGAGTGAGAGTGAGTCGAGTGAGTGAGTGTGTGTGTTGAGAGAGAGAGAATGAGATAGAGAGGAGGAAGGAGAGAGAGAGAGACGAGGAGGAGAGGGAGATGAGAGGAGAGAGAGAGAAAGAGAGAGGAGAAAGAGGGGAGGGAGAGAGTGAGAAGTCAAAGGAGAGAAAGAGAGGAAAAGAGAAAGAGAGAAAGAGACTGAGGAAGAGTGAGGAGTGAGAGTGAGAGTGATAAGAGAGAAAGTA
>NW_028234404.1:5645028-5652528 GCF_977035675.1 Penaeus japonicus
AAGGGAGAGAGAGAGAGAGAGAGAGAGAGAGAGAGAGAGAGAGAGAGAGAGAGAGAGAGAGAGAGAGAGAGTGCGCGCGCGCGCATTCCTGTATATACACAGGCCAAAAGCAAACAAAAAGATTCCTCAACTCCTAGCCCTAAAACACATCCTCCCGAGACCCTATCGTCACCCTCCTCTTATCTCTCCCTTCCTTCCCCCTTCTCCCCTCCCTATACCATCTCCCCCCTTCCCCTTTACCCT
Organism: Penaeus japonicus; assembly: GCF_977035675.1. Lineage (NCBI taxonomy): Eukaryota > Metazoa > Arthropoda > Malacostraca > Decapoda > Penaeidae > Penaeus > Penaeus japonicus. The sequence continues at coordinate 5,645,272 of NW_028234404.1, forward strand.
ACCCCTTCCCCCTTCCTCCCGTCTTCTTCCCCTTTCTTCCTCCCCACTCCTCTTTTCCTTTCCCTTTCCCTCCCCCCACGCCACCCTTCTCCCTTTCTTCTTTTCCCTTCCCATTCCGCCCCCTCCTTCCCCCTCTTCCCCTCCCCATTACAGCCCCTTCCCCTTTTTCCCTTCCCATTCCATCCTCCCCTTCCGTTCCGCCCCGCCCCCTCATTTCCGTCCCTCCCCCTAACGCCTCCTCCCATCCCACTCCTCTCCCACCTCCCCCTCACTCCTCACTCCTCCACACGCAACCCTCCTTCCTCCCTTTTCCCCTTCCCATTCCATCCTCACCTCCCCCCCCCCCCCCTTCCACTCCTCTTTCGTCCCCCCCCTCCCCCGCCGCGTCCAGCATGAGTCCCAGCCATGTGTTTGTGGAGGTTCTGAGCGTAGTGTGTAGTATTGACCCCCGAGTCCCCGAGCTGGCCGAGTCTGCGTGCTGCTCCTGTTCCTCCTCCTCCTCCTCCTCCTCCTCTTCTTCCTTTTCCTTTTCCTCCTCCTCCTGTTCCTGTTTCTCCTTCTCCTCCTCCTGTTCCTGTTCCTGTTCCTCATCCTCTTCGTCCTCTTCCTCCCTCTCTTCCTCATGTTCCTCCTCGTTGTCCTCATCTTCCTCCTATTCCTCTTCCTCGTCCCCATTCTCGTCCCAATTCTCTTCCTCTTCCTTCTGCTTCTCCTCCTCCTCCTCCTATTCGTCCTCTTCCTCCATCTCTACCTCCTCCCCATTCTCGTCCTCGTCCTCGTCCTCCTCTTTTTCCTCTTCTGTTCTTGCCCACTCCTCCTACTCATCGTTCTTCACCTCCTCTCTATCTTATCTCCCACCCTCCCTCCCTTTCTCTCTCTCCGTCTCTCTCTCCCTTCCTCCCTCCTTCCCTCCCACTCTCTTTCCCTCCCTCCCTCCCCCTCCCCCCCTCCTCTCTCTCACCTTCCTCTCCCTCTCTCTCTCCTCCTCTCCCCTCCCTCGCTCCCAGTTTACGCTCCCCCCCCCCTTCACCTCCCACCCCTCTCCCTCTCCCTCTCCTCTTTCTCCCCCTCCTCCTCCCCCGCCTCCTCCTCTACTCCCTCCCTCTCTCCCCTCTCCCCTACCATCCTCCTTATTCTTTCCCTCCCTCTCCCCCTCCCCCCTCCTCCCTCCCTCCCTCCCTCTCTTTTCCTCCCTCTCTCCCCCCCTTTTCCCTCTCTCCCTCCCTCTCCCTCCCCCTTTCCCTCTCTCTCTCTTCCTCCCTCTCTCCCTCCCTTTTCCCTCTCTCCCTCCCCCCCTCCCCCTCTCCCTCCCTCCCTTTTCCCTCTCTCCCTCTCTCCCTCCCCCCTCCTCCCTCCTTCCCTCCCTCTCCCTCTCTTTTCCTCCCTCTCTCCCTCTCTCCCTCCCTTTTCCCTTCGCCATAGACAAGAGCGTAACCTCGATTCGTGAAAGAGCGGTCCAATTTCTAGTAATTTAATCGGGCCAATTAATGCAACACGGCATAAGGCAGAGCATCAGCTTGCATGCGTGTAAGTCAGCGCTCGCCTGCAACAGCGTGCACCCAGACCCTCTCGGAGTTGCATTTTGCAAGGGTGTGATGCAACATGATATCACAATATAGCTTTGATATAGAGAGAAAGAAAGAGAGAAAGAAAGAGAGAAAGAGAAAGAGAGAGAAAGAGAGGGAGGGAGGGAGGGAGGGAGGGAGGGAGGGAGGGAGAGAGAGAGAGAGAGAGAGAGAGAGAGAGAGAGAGAGAGAGAGAGAGAGAGAGAGAGAGAGAGAGAGAGAGAGAGAGAGAGAGCGTGTGCGTATGCGTGTGTGCATGATACATCTGTGCGTGTGTGTGTGCATGCTAGCGCAATGGAGACACTGCATGCAAGCGATTAGAGTAACTGCCATAGTCCAGTTAGGATGTCGTTATTAACATAATCAAAGCGGCCCTACCATTTTGTTACATTTGACACGCACGCAACAAACAACACACGCAACATACACAGCACACACACTCACACACACACACACTCACACTCACACACACACACACACACACACACACACACACACACACACACACACACACACGCACACGCACACGCACACGCACACGCACACGCACACGCACACGCACACGCACACGCACACGCACACGCACACTCACTCACACACACCACACACACCCCACCCCAAACACAAAACACACACACACACACACACAACCCCCCCACACACACACACAATCCCTCCACCTACACCCCCCCCACCCTGTTACAGACAAGGACTCCCATGTCACATAACACACACCCTAATTAATATGCGGAATGTACACACACAAACCCCTCCCTCCACCCTCTCCCCCCCTCTTTTCTCCCCTCACCTACTCCTGTGGTCCGGCACATTCCCCTCCCTCAACGTGCCACCTCCTATAGACATCTTTCTCTTCCTTCTCTTCCTTCTTTCTCTTCCTTCCCTCCCTCCCTCCCTCCCTCCCTCCTTATCTTCTTCCCTCTCTTCCTCTCTTCCTCCCTCTTTTCCTCCCTCCCTCTCTTCCTCCATCCCTCTCATCCTCTCATCCTCCCTCTCTTCCTCTTTTCCACCCACTCTTCCACTTTTCCTCCCTTCTTCTCTATCTTAATCCTTCCTTCCCTCCCTCCCTCTTTTCCTCTCTTCCTCCCTTCATCCCTCCCTCCCTCCCTCCCTCTTTTCCTCCTTCCATCCCTTCCTTCCTCCCTCCCTCCCTCCCTCCCTCTTTTCCTCCCTCCCTCCACCTATTCCACCCCCGCCTTTGACACTCTCTCAAGCGTGGTGTCATTACAAGAGGTCTGGTGCCCTGCCAACCCTTGCGGCAGCGGTGGTGGAGGAGGAAGAGGAGGGGGAAAGAGGAGGGGGAAAGAGGAAAAAAGGGGGGGAAAAAAGGAGGGGTGAAAGAGGAGGAAAGAGGGGGGGGAAGAGGAGGGGGAAAGAGGAGGGAAAAGAAAAAAGGAGGGGGAGAGGGGGGGAAAGAGGAGGGGGAAGAGGAGGGGGGTGGGGGAGGAAAGAGGAGGGGAGGAGGGGGAGGGGGAGAGGGGAGGGGGAAAGGGGGGAAAGGGGGAAGGGAAAAGGAGGAGGGGAGGAGGAGGGGGGGAGGAAGGGGGAAGGGAGGAGGACAGGACAAAAAAAAAGGGGGGGGGGGTAAATGTTTATAATTATCCACTCACACTCTTACTTCCCTACTTACCTACCTACCTACCTATTTATCTGCTTACCTCCCCCCCCCCTCTTTCCGTCCATCCTCACCCCCTCACCCACAAAGAGGAGCGCACGCTAGTGACAATAAAGTGAACCTCTCTGGTTGAGTCGTTGCTTCCAGCTGTTCCCCTCTCTCCCTCTCCCTCTCCCTCTCCCTCTCCCTCTCCCTCTCCCTCTCCCTCTCCCTCTCTCCCTCTCCCTCTCTCCCTCTCTCCTCTCCCTCTCCCTTCCCTCTCCCTTCCTTCCCCCCCCCTCCCTCTCTCCCTCTCTCCCTCTCCATCTCTCTCTATTTCTATCTCTACATCTCCCTTCCCATCTCCCTTTCCCTCTCCTCTCCCTCTTCCTTTCCCTCTCCCTCGCCCCCCTCTCCATCCTCTCCTCTTCGCCTACTCCCCTCCTCCATAACACCCCCTTCCCCATCCCTTTCCTCCGACCCTCACAAACTTCCCTCCCATCCCCCTCTCCTTCACACCCCTCCCCCTCCCCCTCACCCGGCGCTCGCCCCCCCTCCCCCTCCCCCTCACCCGGCGCTCGCCCCCCCCTCCCTCCCCCTCACCCGGAAAAACCCAAAGGCCCCCCCCTCCTCCCCTCACCGGCGCTCCCCCTCCCCCCCCTTCTTCGCGCGTGTGGGGTTGTCGCGCCCGCGTTACAATCAGAAAAAGTCTTTTCCCTGAAAAACCCCTGACATGGGAAAAAAAACCCCTTTTTCCCCCTCATCCCCCAAAAAATTTCCCTCCTCCTCTCCCCCTCCCCCTCCCTATCCCCCTCTCTCCTCCCCCTCCCCTCTTTCTTCTCTTTCCTCTCCTTTCCTTTCCCTTTTCCCTTTCCCCTCCCCTTTTCTCTCTCCCTCCCCCCACTCCCTTTCCCCCCCACTCCAACTATTTTACCCCCCCCGCCCCCACCCTCCCCTTCACCTTTAACAGACGGGTTTGGGCCTGACTGTGTTGGGAAGGAGGAGGAAGGGGGGAGGGGGGGGAGGGGAGGGAGGGGGGGAAGGGAGGAAAAAAAAGAGGAAGAGGGAGAAGAGGGGGAAAGGGGGAAGGGAAGGGGGGGGGGGGGAAAAAAAAAGAAGGGGGGGAGGGGGGGGGAAAGAAAGAAAAGGGAGGGAAAAGGAGATAGAGGAAGGGAGGGGAAGAGAAAGGAAGGGGGGGAAGAGGGGGAAAAAAGGGGGAAGAGGGGGGAAAGGGAAAATAAAAAAGAGGAAAAGGAAGGAAGGAGAGAGGAAAGGGGGGGGAGGAAAAGGGAGTGGAAAGGGGGGGGGCGGGAAAAGGAAAGAGGAGGGTGGGGGGGGAGAGGAGGGGAGGGGGGGGGGGATAAAAAAGAAGGGAAAGGGAAAGAGAGTTAAGGGAAGAAGGGGGAGAAAAAAGAAAAGGGGGAGGAGGTAGAGAGGAGAGGGGGGAGAGGGAAGAGAGGAAGGGGGAAAGAGGGGGAGAGGAGGGGGAAGGGGAGAAGGAGGAGGAGGAGGAGGGGGGGAGGGTGGGGGGGAGGAAGGAAGAGGGGGAGGGAAAAAGGAAAAGATTTAAAAGAGGGGGGGGGAGGGTGGAAAAAAAAAAAGGGGGAATTTAAGAGGGGGGGAGGTGAAGGAGGGGGGAGGAGAGGGGGAGGGAGAGGGAAGAGAGGAGGGAGAGGGAAGAGGAGAGGGAGGTTGGGGGGAGAAAGGTGGGGGTAAAGGGAGGAGGAGGAGGAGGAGGAGGGGAAGAGGAGGAGGGAGGAGGAGGAGGAGAGAGGAGGGGGGGGGGAGGGTGGGAGGAGGAGGAGGAGGAGGAGGGGGATGGAGGGAGAAGAAAAGGAGGGAGAGGAAGGGGGAGAAGGAGAAGAAGAAGGGGAGGAAAGGGGAAGTGGAGGGGCAGGAGGAGGAAAGGAGGGAGGAGGGAGGGAAGAGGAGGAGGAAGGAGGGGGGAAAGGGGGAGGAGGGATGGGGGTAGAAGAAAAGAGGATGAGAGAGGGGGGAGGAGGAGGAGGAGGAGAGGATGGCGGAGGGGGAGGAGGAGCGAGGAAAGGGGGGGGAAAAAGAGGAGGAGGAAGGAGGAGGGGGGGGGGAGGAGAGGAGAAGAAGGGGGAGAGGAGGGGGGGAGGAGGAGGAAAGGAGAGGGGGTTTGAGAGGGGGGAGGGAGAGAGGTGGGTGGGAGGGGGGGGGGGAGGGAAAGGGAAAAAAGAGATGGAGAGAAAGGGAAAGGGGAGGAGGATGGGGGAAGAGGAGGAGGAGGAGGGGGGGAGGAGAAGGGGGAGAGGAGGAGGAGAGGGAGAAGAGGAGGGGGGGAAGAAGAGGAGGGGGGGAAGAAGAGGAGGAGAGGAGGAGGAGGAGGAGGAGGAGGAGGAGGAGGAGGAGGAGGAGGAGGAGGAGGAGTAGAGAATATAAGGGAGAGAGTGAGGGAGGAGGGGGGAGGAGGAAGAGTACAAGATAAAAGAGAGAGAAAATTAGATAATGAGAGAGAGAAGAGAGAAGAGAAAAAAGAGAGAAAAAAAGAAAGAGAAAGCAATAACAAAGACCCAACAATCCCTGTGATAAAATTACAGGTCTACTCCATACCCAAAGTTTTTGAAACATGGCGCGGATTCCCCGAGAGTTATGTACGTCTTCGCGGATGTACGGGGAGATATAAAAATCCACATTGACAACACAATAGGCCTAGTTTCCTCTTTCTTAAGGTGAAAGAGGCCTGTTCGAGTGTACAAATGGAAAAAACGAAAACACAGGGAATATATTTCTGGCTTTATTTTTTTTTTCTTCTGGGGTCAAATTTCTTCATGATTTCTCCGTATGCCTTTCTCTTCGCCATTATTTCTTCCTTTTTTTTCCTTTCTCTCACTTCTCTACTTTCCTTCTCTCTTTCTCTTCTTTCTCTTCCACTCCCTCTTCTCATTTCTTCCTCCCCTCCCTTAATTTTTCCCTCTTCATTCTTCCTCCTGTAATCTCTCTCTCTCTCTCTCTCTCTCTCTCTCTCTCTCTCCCTCTCTCTCTCTCCTCTTCTATCTCTTCTCTCTCCCTCTACCCTCTCCCTCTCTCTCCTCTCCCTCTCCTCTCGTCTCCCTCTCCTCTCCCTCTCCTCTCCTCTACTCTCCGCTCCTTCCTTTTGTACAAAATCCCAAATCCCCCCCCCTGTTAACCTTTCCCCCCCGCCCCCAACATTCATACTTTCCCCCCGCCCCCCCCCCCCCCTCCAATCCTCCTTCCGCTACCTGCCTTATTCTCCCTTATACCCTCGCACCCCCTTCCCCCCTCCCCCCTAGCGTTTCTTCCTTAATTAGGGTTCATTATCACAGCTGGACTTACTGCGTGTCGTGAAAGCACAATCCCGCTGCCTTTGCTTTTCCTCTTCTCTCCCTCCCTCCCCCCTCCCCCTCCCTCCCCCCCTCCCCCTCCCTCCTCTTCCCTCCTATCCTACTCTTCTTTGCTTTCACTTCGCTCTTACTCTTTCTCTTTTTCTTTCCTTTCTTCTTTTTCTTACAGTTTCTCTTTCTCTCATTTTTTCTCTATCCCTTTCTCTTTACCTATCTATCTCTTTCTCTCACTGTTTCTCTTCCTCTTTCTCTTTCTTTCTTCCTCTATTCTTATTCCTATTCCGTATTCCTTCCATTCTATTCCTCTTCCTATTTTCCTTTCCCTTTACCTTTCTTCTTCTCTTCGTCCTTCGTTAATCAATCATGTTTCTGTCATTACGCAATCACGATAATTGCTATAAACTGATAAAGTATTTATAAATATACATATAAAAATAATATCACACACAATTCCACAACCTCCAGTCTTACCAACCCTACCGCTATGTAGCCAAACACATGTCCATCCAGACAATACCTCGAAATACACAACATACACAAAAAAAAATCACCCGACAAAAACACATTAAAACTCCTGCGATGAATAAATAACCAAACAAATAAATAAACAAACAAGTCCCGTACTCACATGCTGTAATTCCTGTATCTGCTTCTGGAGGTCCGAGTTCTGTATGGTGAGCTCTGTATTCTTCTCGATGACGCGGGCTAGTTGGCACTCCTGCGGGCAGAGGATCGTGACGTCAGAGGCGCT
>NW_028234404.1:5660028-5662528 GCF_977035675.1 Penaeus japonicus
GCTGGAAACGGGTCAATTCACGTCTCATTTTTTTCACTCTTTATACACTAACGCGCCCTAATTTAACAGTGAACAAGAAGTTACTCAGCTTTGGCCTAAAAATGAGTAATTTTGTAGTAAAAAAAATAATAATTTCGGGTTAAAACTGTCCAGGCTACTTAAACTTTTGAAAAAAAATATACCAAAGCCACGGTATAATTCTTTTTTTCTGTTACCCTTTCCGCTCCATTTACTCAAATTGCTACATTTATTAAATTTACACTAGTTATTCCCTACATTAAAATACAATTTTACACGATTTGCTCAATTTGTACAAAATAAAGAAAGATTCAAAATTCGTAACTCAAACGATGTACGTGAAACATACCGATTTTTTTGTTAATTCGCATAAAAGCTACACTGCAATCGCACACGGGTGAAAATAACAAACATTTCACTCACTTTATACTCGTTAAACTCAACTTAAAAATCGCAACTTCAATATTCTACTCAGTTTACACATGTTACACTCCAAAAATAATGCAACAAGTCACTCAATTTACGTAAACTAAACCGATTTCCTCATTCGCAATCATGCAACAACTCAAACTAATTATAGTTGCTTTCCGTTACTCACAAAAAAATTATTCGTACACTTTTCAAGTCGAAAATAAGACCGAGTGTGCAATCTAGTCAGTTCAGTTCAAAAACAATAAAAACAATTTAAAAAATCATCCGAACAACGAAAGCTAAGAGCAATAACCTCCGTTTTTTTTCTAAAACGACAAAAACGAAAAAAATAAAAAAAATAAGCCCCGATTTTTTGTTTTCCTAAAACGCCAAAATTTTGCAAATAAGCTGCACGGTGGCAATATGTCGTACATTATTCCATCTTTTTGTATCTATTTTTGGCCTAACAAATTGGGGATTCTTATGATCGTGTAATAGGGGAATTAATTGCACCCTTGGCCTAGTTTCCATTTTGTTTGGAATTCTGAAGGATTTGACAGATTATAGGTTATAGGGCTTATAGGTGTAAAATGAGATACATATCATCTTAGCATAAACGTAACCTAAATTAACATATATACATACAAACATACATACATAATTATATACATATATATACATCCATATACACATACATACGTATATACATACACACATACATATATACATATATATATATACATATACATATATATATACATACATTATGTGTATATATATATATATATATATATATATATATATATATATATATATATACACTTAATTCATAATTATAAATATATGCATACATACATATACATATACATATATATAATATATATATATATATATATATATATATATATATATATATTATATATTCATACATATATACATCCATTTATGTATACATCTATCCTTACATACATACATACATACATACATTTAACCACTAGTATCTTCATATGGCAACAAAATATACAATGTGAATGTTATGAATTACATAGAACTTCTTTGAAAATACAGAAAATTTGAACACTAGACAATTAAAGCAAATAACATTGTAATTCATAAAACGCTGGAGAAGGGAACACATAATACACCTGACAACATATAACACCTTACAACACATCATCACAAGGATGTTGTGTATAAAATAAGTTAATCACAAAAATAATAAGAATAAATAATAATCCACGGACAACAGCCACGTACAAAAAAAAAGAAAAGAAAAAAGAACAGGAATTCGAACCAGACAACAACAATAACAATAATAAAAAACACACACCCAATAATATCAACAACAACATCAATAATAATAATAACAATAATAATAAAAAAAAAACACTCACCAGATCCTGACACAGCTCGTTCTTGAGCTTGAGCTTCTCCTTAAGGGTGACGCACTCGAGGTCCTTCTCCTGCACGTGCCTCTGGAGGGTGTGGTGCTGGCGGGTGAGTAGCTCCAGGTCATCCAGCTGTTGCTTCAGGGTACTGTTCGTCTCTTCCAGCGACGCCAACCGCGCCACGTCCGCCTCGCCTCGAGTGAGACCCTGGGAGAGAGAGAGAGAGAAAGAGAGATGAAGCCTCCGCCAACTCCTAAAAATTCAAGACACGAAATACATGCGTTTACCACAGTTAAAAAGAACAAAGGTTGAAGCTGATGGACTAGGGGATACATTTTCTAGTAAAGGATGGTATTGCTGGTAAATCCTTATATTCCATCATAAATCAGTATAGAAATATAGTTCATCACTAAATCCAATCACCTAATCCTTAGGCCATAGGCATCCCACCCATAAAGTATCATCTCAATCTGTCCGGAACTCAACACTCAATCCTGAAAACTAACCAAGAAGCCAACGTGCACACACGATTACATAACCCATCCTTTGGCGGAAGTAACTACACGTAACAGGAAAGAACAAGAGAGAGAGAGAGAGAGAGAGAGAGAGAGAGAGAGAGAGAGAGAGAGAGAGAGAGAGAGAGAGAGAGAGAGAGAGAGAGAGAGAGAGAGAGAGAGAAAGAG
>NW_028234404.1:5675028-5677528 GCF_977035675.1 Penaeus japonicus
GAGAGAGGGAGAGGGAGGAGGGAGAGGGAGGGAGGGAGAGGGAGAGGGAGAGGGAGAGGGAGAGGGAGAGGGAGAGGGAGGGAGGGAGAGAGAGAGAGAGAGAGAGAGAGAGAGCGAAGGAGAGAGAGCAAGAGAGAGAAAGAGAAAGAAAAATAAAAAAAGAAAAAAGAAAAAAAGAAAAAGAGAAAGAGAAATAGAGAGAAAGAGAAATGCATCCCAAACAAAAACCACCTGATCACCATCACCGCATCTGCTCCTCACCCATGCCTCTGCTACAACAATCTTGAAACACTCTACAACACAACATTAAGACCAAGCACAAGAAAAGGAAAAAAATGTCTGAAATCCATTCTTAACTTCTTCTTTTTCTCCTTACTCCCTCTTATTGTACCTTCTTCTCCTTCTCCTTCTCCTTCTCCTTCTCCTTCTCCTTCCCCTTCTCCTTCTTCTCCTTCCTCCTCCTCCCCTTGTCAATTTATTAATCTCTCCTCGTGTCCTCCCTCCTCATCCCCTCCTTCTCACTTCTTTTAAACTGACCCTCAAGATATACTCATCTTCAATATGCTTTCTTCGTTTCCTCCCTCTCCATCTTCCACGTCCCCTCCTCTTCCTAACATTATTTCTTCCTCTCTCTCTTCCTCTTTTCTTTATTCCTCCTGTCCTTATCCTTCATCTTCATCTTCATCTTCATCTTCATCTTCATTTAATATGTATCGGTATCACGTGTGCTTTTTCTTCTGCGTATTAGTAGTCGTCTGCTTGATCCTCCTTTTTCGCTTTCATTTCTTTTTCTTCATTAATTTCTTTGCCTTTTCAGTTTCCTTTAGTCCGCCTATATTCCCATCACTTCACTCTTTTCTCTCCCTCTTCCTCGTCTTTCTATTCCTCCTCTCGTTCTTTTTCAATCCCATCTTCTTTTCCTAGTCTACTTCCTTCTCTTTCCCCCGTCTCTTTTGTCCGTTTATTTATTCTTCCTACCTTCCCCTCCTTTTACTCCTTCTTCCTCCTTCTCGTTCCTTTCTTTCTTCTCCCTCTCCCTCTTATTCTTCAACATCTTATTTTCATTTCCATTCATCCGATTCTGCTTCTTCTTTCTCCCTTCCTCTCCTTCTCCTTCTCCTCCCCATACTATTACTACTACTACTACTACTACTACTACTACTACCACCACTACTACTCCTTTCTTCTGCCTTGTCATCCTCTTCATCCTCTTACTCCCTCTTTACTCCTCCTCTCGTCCCATCCCTCGCCCTTTCCAGACTGAATTTATCGAATGGCTCCGAGTTATCAGGCTGCCTCCCCCCCTCCTCCACCAACCCCTCCTCCACCCTCCCTCCCCCATCCCCTCTGCCTCCCCTTCCACCACCCCCTCCCCCTCCTCCTCCCCTGCCCCCTCCACCACCCCTCTCCCCCTTCCACCTCCCCCACCCCCTCAACCACCCCTCTCCCCCTTCCACCTCCCCTTCCCCCTCCCCCCATCCCCTCCCCCTCCCCTCCCCCTCCACCACCCTCCCCTACCCCTCAATCACCCTTCCATCAATACTGTACAGATCTGTCTTTCAACATATAACCGGCCCTGCTTGCCAATGCTCTGGATATTCCCGATCGATTTATTAGAGGGCGTCCGCTTTGTTACGGTTATATCCAGGTCTATGTTATTCAGAGGTGTAGTTCTATGTTTGTTTTGTGTAGATGTAGATGTGTTTTTGTTTATGTCTTAGATGTAGGTGAATGCAGTGGCGTTCTGTTGTGTATTGGATACCTGTATATGTGTTGGATACGTTTGCTCCGCTGTTTCCTGTTCATAAAATTTACCCCGTAGAAAAGAAAAAAGAAAAATCTTCGTTCTGTGTTTGTTACGATTTCTTTCAAGGTTAGAACACACTTAGTTCTGTCCTTCTCTCATTCTGTTTTTACTCTGACACACTGATTCAAGTTTACAAATACAAATACAGATGCACACACACATACACACACACACACACAACTTTCCTCCGGGACACAGAAGGCGCATAACACTCTACTCCTTCGGGGCTACGAAAAATAGTCCTCCTCGCTCACTCACTATTCTAAGTACATTAAGAAGTCAACACAAGAAGAAGCAACATAAAAAACAAAACAAAAAAATAAATAAAGAAGACCGTCAAAACAAAAGCAAAAAAAAAGTGTTACTCTACCCCACTAAACCAGCCATGCAACAGACGACATTCATACAAAGACCCGCTTATACGCCATGACAGTCCAAAGACCATCACGAGACCATAAACAAGATGTTCCTCCATCAGGAAGATTCCAACCGAGGTCTTCCTCCGTCACTCTCCATCAAGTGTCTTCCTTCTTCACTACGAAAAGGAACTATCACGAAAGCCTCAAAAAGAAAAAAGAAAAAAAAAATCCTAAAAGCCTAAGACCCTTCCTTCATCCTTGTTCTTCCTCGTTCTTCTCCCTCCTCCTCCTCTTGTTCCTCTTCGTACTCCTTATCCGAATCCTAGTTACATCC
>NW_028234404.1:5687528-5697528 GCF_977035675.1 Penaeus japonicus
GACGGGGAAGAAGAGTGATCAGAATAAGAAGGTACGATGGAAAGGAAGGAAGAAGGAAAGAAAGGAAGAAGAAGAAGGGAAAGAAAAAGAAGAATCAAAAGAAAAAGAAGAAGAAGAAGATGAAGGAGGAGTAGAAGGAGAAGGTGAAGGAGAAGAAGAAAGAAGAAGAAGAAGAAGAAGAAGAAGAAGAAGAAGAAGAAGAAGAAGAAGAAGAAGAAGAAGAAGAAGAAGAAGAAGAAGACAAAGAAAAATAAGAAGGGAAAGAAAAAAAGAAAAAGAAAAAGAAAAAGAAGGAGAAAAAGGAGGAAGAGAAGGAGAATTAGAATGAGGAGAAGGAGAAGATGGTGAAGAAGTAGAAGAAAAATAAGAATGAGAAAGAGAATATAGAGAAGAACGAAAAAGAGAAGAAGAAGAAAAAGGAGAAAGAATCAGGAGTAAATGCACACCCCCACCTGCCTTCAACCCCCCCCCCCTCATCCCCCCGACCCAACCGAGATCAGGACGCAGCGATCCGAAGTGGCAATTAAGGGAGCCAAGGTGCCATCTGTAGTCATAGTGCCAGGCGGGGATGCACCGACGCGGCACTCACCAGTGGCACTTACTAGTGGCACTTGACAACTGCCACTTACAGACTGGTACTTACCACCCTGATACTTGCTATTGGCACTTTTGTATTTGCAGCGTATTGTTCATCAATACGATGATTTTGGCACTTTTCAAGGGGGATGGTGGGGGAGGGAGGAAGGGGCGTCTAGTGAATGAGAAGTCATTGAATTTAAGAGCACATAAATGATACATAAAAACATACATACGTTCATCCGTGTACAATGCACATGCAATATATACCTGCATAATGTACATGTGTACCCTTATTACACACATACATAAAGTAGTTCTTCTGAATTGTTTGAACAAAGAATAACACTTCCATCGATTCTTAGAACGCAAAAGAACATTATTATGCTTTCTCCTTGCAAAGCAACACTCGGTTGACGACGAACAATAATAACATTATTTTTACTGGTGGACGAACACCAAAGATACATTACGTTCAAAAGCAGAAACAAATTAAGAATTTATAGAACACAGAGAACATAAACAAAAGGCCCGTTTTCTATGTCTCCACATTCTACCTTTTTTTTGTTTTACTTATTTATATTTTTAAATCTTACTCTCTCTCTCTCTCTTTATCAACCTCATCATCTATGCCAACTGTATCAAATCCATTATCTTCACTAATCATCTATTATCATCCATCTCTCTCTCTATCTCTATCTCTCTCTCTCCCCCCTTCCCTCTCCTTCCCTCTCCCTCTCCCTCTCCCTCTCCCCCTCTCCCTCTCCCTCTCCCCCTCCCCCTCTTCCCCTCCCTCTCTCCCTCTTCCCCTCCCTCTCCCTCTCCCCCTCTCTTACGTCATCCCACAAAGAAAACGGGAAGGAATCTCTTCTGGCGGAGGGAGGCTAATGACGGTTTAATTTTCTCCCAGATGAATTAATCAAAGGGGTGTCAGAGAGGAGAGTTTTGGTTGGTTGGTTGGGTGGGTTTGTGGATGGTTGGTTGGTTGGTTGGTTGGTTGGGTGGATGGTTGGTTGGTTGGGTGGATGGTTGGTTGGTTGGTTGGTTGGGTGGATGGATGGATGGTTGGTTGGTTGGGTGGATGGTTGGTTGGATGGATGGATGGATGGTTGGATGGTTGGTTGGGTGGGTGGATGGTTGGTTGGTTGGATGGATGGATGGATGGTTGGTTGGTTGGATGGATGGATGGTAGGTTGGTTGGATGGACGGACGGAAGGATGGATGGTTAGTTGGATGGATGGATGGTTGGTTGGTTGGTTGAGTGGGTGGATGGATGGTTGGTGTGCCGAAGCAGGGAAGAGGGGAATGTGATAATTACGAGGGGAGGAGGGAAAGGAGAGAGGAGTAGAGAAAGAGGGAGAGTTAGATGATTGGAGAGGGGGAAGAAATGATGGGGAAGGGGGAAGATATGAATGAATGAGTGAAGGAAGGAAGGAGGGAGAGTGGAGGGAGGGAGGGAGAAAAGAGGGAAGGAGGAAGGAGACGAGGGAGGAAGATATGAATATATATATATATATATATATATATATATATATATATATATATATATATATATATATATATAGAGAGAGAGAGAGAGAGAGAGAGAGAGAGAGAGAGAGAGAGAGAGAGAGGGGGGGGGGGAGAGAGAAAGAGAGAGAGAGAGGAGAGAGAAGAGAAGAGAAGAGAAGAAAAGAGAAGCGAAGAGAAGAGAAGAGAAAAAACAAGACAAAATGAAAAAAAAAAGACGACATCACACCACAGGGGAGAGCGGGAGCGAGGCACGAAACGAGGGCACAGAGGGGATGAGATGAGAGGCAGGCAAAGGAACAGATCACACAGCTGAGACCTGTGTAAGGAGAACCGCGACTCGAGAGAGACAGTTAATTGACACCGATAATTTGTAACACGGCCTATATCCTCCCCCTCCCCCTCCCCCCTAATTCCCTTCTCCCTTCCTTCTCCCTCTTCATCTTCTTTCTTTCACCCCTCCCTCCCTCCCTCCCTCTTTATTTCCTTTTTTCACCCCGTAACTCAATCTCACTCACTCAATCTCTATCTCTCCTTCTCTCTATCTCCTTCTTGTGCAAAGGGAGGGAAGGAGGAAGGAAGGGGTAGGAAGGAAAAGAAGGAAAGCGAGGAGAAAGAAAAGGGGGAGGAGAAGGAGAAGGAGAAGGAGAAGGAGGAGAAGGAGAGAGAAAGAAAGAGCGAGAGGGAGATGGGGATAAACAAATAGAGACAGAGACAAAGAGAAAAATAGAGATAGAGAGCGAATGAGAGACAAAGAGAACGAGCGGAAGGGAAAGAGAGAAGAAGAGGGGGAAAAGAGAGAGAGAAGAAGGGTGGTGGCAAAAAGAGAGAGAGAGAAGACAAACAGCATAAAAAAAAAAGAGGCGCAGGGAAAAGACCAAGAGAAAGAGGAGGAGAGGCGAGGCGGGGCTGCTTTCCCGGATGGAGGTCGGCGAGTATTTCAAGCGATCAATGGGGTTTCTACCATACAATAGAGTGGGGAGGGGGGAGGGGGGGAGGGCTGGGGAGAGATTCACTTGCCGGAGGGAGAGAAGGGAGGAAGGGAGGGAGGGAGGGAGGGAGGGGGGAAAAGGGGGAAGAGGGGGGAGGGAGGGGAGGGAGAGGAGGAAGGAGGAGGGGGAAGAGGGAGGAGGGAGAGGGAGAGGGGGAAAAGGAGGAAGAGGGAGGAGAGGGAGGACGGAGAGGAGGAGAAGGAGGAAGAGGGGGGAGGAGACAGAGAGCGACAGACAGAGATAGACAGACAGAGAGAGACAACAATAAAGAGAGACAAAAGAGAAACAACCAACCCGAAGACAGACAAACAAACAGCCAGACAAAGCGAGCAAATAACGAAAGGAGGAAACAAGAGATAATGCCAAGATTCCTTCGTTTCCGCCTCCTCTTTCTCCTCCACTTCACTCTTGTCTCCTGGTTTCCCTTCTTCTTCTTCTTCTTCTTCTTCTTCTTCTTCTTCTTCTTCTTCTTCTTCTTCTTCTTCTTCTTCTTCTTCTTCTTCTTCTTCTTCTTTCTCTTCTTGTTCGCCTTCTCATTCTTCTCTTCCTCCTCATTTGCGACAACTCTTCTTCTATATCTATTTAATTCCTTCCACCTCCTCTTCCTCTTCCTCCTCCTTTTCCACCTCCTCCCCTCCCATCTCAACGCCACAGTAAAGACACCACTACTCTTGAAATCACTACACTACACTACACGACACTATATCGAACTGCATCACAACTGACATCACCCTCATCACCACACATGGCTATTCGCAACACTCTATCCCTCCTTTCTTGACTTCTTTCTTCATCCATTTATATCAAGACTTTCACGTCCCTATCAATACTTCCCCGATAGATACAGATAGATAGATAGATAACACACAAAGAATATAACACACCACTGAATCATATTCTATTTCATAAATTTATGGATTTTATCTACGGTAGATTTTTTTTCTTCTTACTTACAGGCTATCATTGTCTATTTTCTTTCTCGTCTTTATCTACTCTTAATACATTAGTATTATCTATTTTTCCCTATACATCCCCATTTTCATGTCCTACTTTATGCTCACCGGATGGCATATAATTCAAACCAAGGTCACAATGACGTCACTGCAAGGTCAAGGTCTGGTCCTTATGACGTCATACAACCCTATGACTTCCGGATAAGAGTGTCATACCGGATAATAGTATCAAAGATAAGGATAACAGAGCTCTATTCGACACGTCCTGATAAAGAGATGATATTGTAGCTCTATCGAAAACATCCTGATATGAGGTCATGTCACAGCTCTACCTATTACATACTGATAAGAGATAAGAGATAAGAGGATATTAAAGCTCTACCTGATACGGGGTGATAAGGAATGATATGGCTCTATTCAATACGTCTGATAAGACATAAGGATAACAAGAGCTTCGAATGGCAAATGCAGATAAGACAGCACCCTTAAAGGGCATTCGAGCCTCTTTTAAAACGGATAAGAAAACCACAGATAAAGATACGAAGCCTTAAAACTGCGATCCTATTTCTCCTATAAAGAGGCAATGCTATTAAAACTAGGCTTATCACACCGCCGCATGAGCCACATCCGGATATGAAAATGATCCAACATCGGATTCTCTAAAAGGGGCGAGCCCAGAGGATACGTTCGGATAAGAAGAGAAACCCGGATGATGTTCTCCGCATTAGGATAAAGAAGGCAAATCCAAGCGGTGTCACCAGGATCTCTCGTTTAAAATGAATACAGAAGAATCTACTCTTTTGGATAATTAGATAATAGATGAGGTTCTAGTCCCCAAGACGGGCTGTAGTCTAGATAAAGGGATGTAGGCTACAGGGATGTAGGATGTAGGATGTAGGATGTAGGATATACAGGGATTCTAGTCTCAGCGATATAGTCTATAAGAGGGATGTCGTCATGATAAATATAATTCATAGTTTGCCAAGACACATTATAGTCTATAGGTAGGGACTTAGACTAGATAAACTGGGATAATAGTTTCCTAGATAGATTATAGTAGATATTATGGAGATTTAGGCTAGATATACAGAGGTTTGGATAAATAGACAGTTAGAATCCTAAGATAAGGTATGATATTAGAGGCTTACTTAATATATTTGCTTAAAAATATAGGGGGAGGGAAAAGAGGAAAGTAGGGGGAGGGAAAAGAGGAAAGGAGGGAGAGGGAAAAAAAGGAAGAGGGAGGACGGAAGAAAGAGGGTGGAAAGAATGAGACGAGGGAAAGAGGGGAAAGAAGAGGAAAAGAGGCAAGGGGAGAGGGAATGACTGCATAAAGATGGATGAGAAAAAAGGAAAGAGCGAGATGAGGGACAGAGAGGAAATAGGAGGAGAAGAGGCAAGAGGAGGAGGAAGAAGGGGGGGAGGGAGGGAGTAGGGAAGGAGAAGGGGGGACGGAGGGAGTAGGGAAGGAGAAAGGATCGGGTCAGCGTTGCCCGATCAAGGCTATCGCTCGCCCCTTCAGGAGACCCCGTGAAAAATGACGGAGGAGGAGAAGAGAGACGAAGGAGGCGAAAGATGGGAAGAATAAGGAAAGAGAATGAGGAAAGACAAGGAGGAAGAGAGGAAATACCCTCTACTTCTCGAGAGTAAACATAAGGGGTTAAGGAGTCAAATAGAGCTTCTCAAGATCCTACACGGAGATCTTACATGAAGATCCTACTTCGAGACCCTACATCGAGGTCCCACTTCGAAATCCTACACCGCGATTCTACACCGAGATCCTACACCGAGATCCTACACCGAGATCCTACAACGATCCTACTTCGACCTCCGCAAATCAACACAAAAGGGCGGCTCACGTCCAGGCAGAGTCAACAGGATTAGAAGGACTCAACGGGCGCTCTAGGATTTACGGATTCTAGGACGGAAGTTTTGGCCATAACGACCCTTTGGATATAACAACTTTTGGATATACCGACCCTTTGGATATAACGACTTTTGGCTTTTGGCGGGAAGGGCTATGGATAACCATTTGGATATAATGAACTTCTGGAACGGCTTTTGGATATAAGAATCCTCTGGATATAACGACTCTTGGATATACCGACCTTTTGGATATAACGAGATTTCGAGAAAAAAAAGTGCTCCTTCGGATACAAGTTCCTTCAGATAAAACATCCTTCAAGTTAAAACCTTTCGATACAAGGTTTTAGATAAAACTCAGATAAAACGAACTCTCGGATATAACGAATTAGCGGCCACCTGAATAACAAGTTAACCTCACTGGGAGTGGACTTTTGACCTCGTATGCAAAGGGGAGATATAACTGGCGAACCGTAGCGTGTGATTAGAATAATATGTTAATGAAATGAACTGAATAAATTAATAGAAGGAAAGATATAAAATGTTCGCTAGATTACGAGCTACACGTGGCACCGAAACCACATTGCAAAGGAAGGCATTTTACACACGAAGCGAACATTCTGTCTCCTAATAAGGATATGGATATGAATAAAATCACGTGTGAATTGTGAATAGATTAATGTATATACGTGTGTGTGTGTGTGTGTGTGTGTGTGTGTGTGTGTGTGTGTGTGTGTGTGTGTGTGTGTGTGTGTGTGTGTGTGTGTATGTATGTATGTATGTATGTATGTATGTATGTATATATATATATATATATATATATATATATATATATATATATATATATATATATATATATATACACGCATAGACACATATACATACATGCATATATATGACTTTCTTCTCCTTTCTAAACAGACAGACAGAAACAGAGACACATTTACCTTATCTAAAAATAGCAACGCATGGCACCAAACTCGTGCATGACCCGGTGTCACAAGCCGATCAGGAAGCTTCCTCCAGACGTCGTAAACTTACCTGTAAAATAAGAGAAACAAAAAAATATGAATATAATCATCCAGGTACGAAACAATTTTTGGAAATTCTGATTTAATGATGTGAAATTAAACAAATATGAGTTCTTTAATATATTTGCCAAGTCGGTGTTTTGATGGCTTGTTGATACATCCTGTGTATAAATAGGTCGTAATGATTCAATTTATAAAAGAGAAAACAATCAGAATGATACAGTGTCAAATGGCACGATGCATTAAGTCTATGGTATATTCACGCCACATTTCACTTCCAAACTATATTAGTTTTTTCCCGACTGTAAATACTAATGAAACAGAATTTCTCTCCCTCTCCCTCCCCTTTTTAATCCCCCCTACTTCCCTCTCCTCACATTTATTCCCCTCCATTCGCTACCATCTCCGCTTTCTTTCTCTTTATCAATAACATGGCCGAGAGCTTTGACGAGAATAGACACCTGCTATCAGCTGATTGGCGAGTTGCCACTTAGGGAAATTGGGCCGTGCTGCTTGTGAATCACTTTACTACTGCGAATGGAAATGCAGGAAGAGAGAGAGAGAGAGAGGAGAATAAAGGGAGGGAGAAATGTAAATCGATGTTTAGTAAAAGTATACATATTGGCAAATAAAGGTATTTGACGACAGAAACTTCTTATCTATATACTGTTATTGCTAATGTCCCTCCCCCCTTCTATTTGTTTTTGTTTTGTTTATGTTTTTCAAAACAAAAACTAATCTGCCAATTTGCCAATTTTCTATTCAATATATATTTTTTCCTTCTCTCCGGATGAAATAATAAGACCGGAAAAAGTTTGGCGAAAAAAAATAACATAAATGATAATGATGCTGATGATGGTAATAATAATAACGAATATAATAATAAACATCATTGTTATTTTAATAATATTATCACTTCAACAATAACAAAAATGATAATCAAAATCGTAATGATATTAATAATAACCATTACTATAACAATAATAATAACAACAGCATTAATAACAACAACAATAATAAAAATGCTTTCAATAACGATGATAATGAAAACAATAAAAACAATAACAATAATAATAATGTTAACAACTATACCACCAATAAAAAAAAGAAAAAGCATACGAAGAAAAACAAGATGCAAAACAAGACAAAAAGAAAACAAGACAAAAGTAAAGAGAAGAAAACAAAAGGAAATCGAAATGAACTCTACGGAAAATAAAACCCACATTTCACCAGACGTGGAGAGCGTTTTGGGAAAAAAGTCCGGGAAAATATTTCGCAAGGTATCTGGACGGACGGGAAAGAAGTCTCCCTTATTACGTAAGTCTGCGAACTTCCCTTCAAACTCTCGACCAAAGTTCAAAGAATGGAAGGAAGTGAGAGAGAGAGAGAGAGAGAGAGAGAGAGAGAGAGAGAGAGAGAGAGAGAGAGAGAGAGAGAGAGAGAGAGAGAGAGAGAGAGAGAGAGAGAGAGAGAGAAGGAGAGAGAGAGAGGAAAGAGAGAGAGAGAGAGAGAGAGAGAGAGAGAGGAGGAGGAGAGAGAGAGAGAGAGAGAGAGAGAGGAGAGGAGAAAGGAGCGAGAGAAAAGAGAGAGAGAGAATGAGAGGGAGAGAAGAGAGAGAGGAGAGAGAGGAGAGAGAGAGAGAGAGAGAGAGAGAGAGAGAGAGAGAGAGAGAGAGAGAGAGAGAGAGAGAGAGAGAGAGAGAGAGAGAGAGAGAGGAACAAACAAACAAAAATCAACCGCGGAGACATATTCTTTGGAAATAATAAATGCGATGAAAGTATTGATGCCAATACTTAAAGCTTCACTAATAAAAAATGAAAATTCAAAGCAACCAAATGAATCTACTAAAATAAGTATCGTGATAGTAGTAATAAACATACAACTAAACCAAAGGTAAATTCGGCAAACAACAACAACAAAAAATAAAAGAATATATACAAAAGCGTGTCGGTTTTATTCCCACGAAAAAAAGAACCACTAATCTAACTAATTCATTGGATACATAAAAGTAATAATAACAATAACAAATTATATATACAATAAAATACATATACACATTTCCACGCAAAAGGACAAGCAAATATGGATAAATTTCCACGCATTCTACATCCATCACCACCAGTCAGGATACGACTCGATGCGCATTTGTTCCGTCTTTTGTCTGTATGAGAGATGTCGATTATTTTCACTCCGCGTGTCTTTCTCAAATCCACGCGCGTCCTCGTGTGTACATGATATATTTCTTTGCTCGACGATTTATTAAGTAATTCATGTAGCTGAACGCGTCGCTGAAATATAATCTATATAAAAGGATGAAGAAGATATTTAAGGATGAATCAGATAACGTTATCTCGACCGCAGACGCCCTCCCCCGCGGAAAACGTCATAAGTGACGTCACAACGCATTCTGCCGCAATTCACCGCGTGATAAACTCCGCCCACACGCATTAACGTTCGTGTCTCAAGCGCTATAAATGTCAGACGCAATCCCGCGGAGACGTATTTCAGATTTACGCCAGCAGATATTCGATAGAAAAAAAAAAAAAAATCTGCCAGTGGTTTGTAGTGAGGGTGTGGAGGGAGATGTCACACGGGTGTGTTTGGTGTTGTTTGTGTATATACATGTACATAGCACACACACATTTACACATACACATACACATACACATACACATACACATACACATACAAACAGATACAAACACAAACACACACACAGACCCCTCCCCCTCCACCCGCCTCCCCGAATCAAAAGACAAACAGAAAGCGCAATTCATTAGCGTAGCGCCGCCATATCCGATTCTTATCGCCAAACTACTTGACACATTGACGGCAATCAGGCCTCTTATCTCCTTCTATTGGTTATTGTGGCACGGTTCAGGCCCTCACTCCCCCTTACTCCCCTCCCCACCCCGCCCCGCCCCTGCTCCCATGTTCCCCTCTCTCCCGTCACTCGTCTCCCTCTCCCCCCCCCTTGCTCCCTTGCCCTGTCCCCTACTCGCTCCCCTCAAATCGCCTCTCGCTTCCCCTCCCTATGCTCCCTTCTTACTCTTCCCCCCCCCCTCCCCAATGTCAC
>NW_028234404.1:5702528-5705028 GCF_977035675.1 Penaeus japonicus
TCCCTCTCCCCCTCTCCCTCTCTTCCTCTCTCCCTTTCTCTCTTTCCCTCCCTCTCCCCCTCCCTCTCTCCCTCCCTCCCTCTCTCCCTCCATCTCTCCCTCCCTCTTTCCCTCCCTTCCTGCCTCTTTCCCTCCCTCCCTGCCTCTCTCCCTCCCTCCCTGTCTCCCTCTCCCTTTCTCCTCCCTCAATTCCCCCCATCCTAAACCCTATATCTCCGAGCCCCACCACCTTCCCACCATCTAAACCCACCCTTGTATCATCCTCCCCCCCTCCCCCACAGCCCCTCCCCCATAGCCCCTCACCCCGTACCCTTCAACTCCACCCCACCCCACCCATCCAACCCACCTAACCCAGCCCTCTAACCACACCCACACCCTACACCCCACACCCCACCCCCGCCCCCGCCCATCCCTTAACCGGAAGCGCCGCCCACATACCGCGCGACGGAGGAGAAACTCAATCGATGAGTGAATTACGTTCTCAAGGGTTTTGGAAGGAGGGAAATGAATAATGAATAATGATAATTCATATAAAAATTACGGCAATGAAGCTGTTAGTGATATGCATGCATCCATAAATACATACATACTTACATACATACATGCATACATACATATATACTGTGTGTGTGTGTGTGTGTGTGTGTGTGTGTGTGTGTGTGTGTGTGTGTGTGTGTGTGTGTGTGTGTGTGTGAATCTAGTGTAGGTGAATCTGTCAAATCAATATTCATGGAGAATGTCATGGTGTGATTTATTCATAACAGATAATTTGATGCAAATTTATCCAGATTTATGTTCCGAAACCTTTCCTCATCTTGAAATAAATTAATACAATAGAGAAAAAAAAAACGATGCACTCCCTTCTTTCAAATCATCTTTTTTCATAAAATGTTAACGTTCATACGACGATAAGCGAATCATTTTGGAAGACTTTCGAAACAGTGAAGCAACATCCTCTGAATCAGTGAACGAAACGCGAAAAAACAATTAATCAAATAAAGAATTTACATGAACACACACACACACACACACACACACACACACACACACACATATATATATATATATATATATATATATATATATATATATATATATATATGTAATTATATTCGACAATATGAACGAATGTACGAACAACGAATCGAACTCAAGAACGCGCCGTAGTTCGAACCATCAATGACTATTACTGACTTATGCAATAAAACTTGCAATCAAGGTTGACATTTCGATTGAGAATATTGAACATTTTCTCTTTTTTTGCAATTCGGCAACCGAGATCGTGTATTTGTCATAAAGAATATATTCTGAATTCCCTATGAGTTGACATATAATACCTGTATATCTATAATTACATAATTATATCAATTTCTGTATATATGCCAATACAGATAACCAAAAACAAATAAACAAACACCAAAACAAACAAACAAATCCAAAACAAAACATCAGACCAAAAACAAATCAGAAAAACAACAAACAAACAAGAGAAACAAAATCAATCCCACAAACAAACAAAACAATAAACAAATAAAAATTCTCAAATCCAAAGTTTAAAAAACGTACACACTCGAATGTACACACGAGAGTACACATTCCTAAGTAACGGTCAAGGTATGATGAGTGAGTGAATGTCACGTGTGCACTGTACGTTGAGGGTGCTGGGGTATGTATAGTGCATGTGCATGTTTCGTGGTCAGTTGTTGTTTTTGTTGATGTTGCTGTTGTTTTTGTTGTTGTTTTTGTTCATAGTTTTGTTGCTTTTTGTTCTTGTTTATATTTTTGTTCTTGTAAATTTTTTTTTGTTTTTGTTGATGTTCACATTTTTGTTGTTTTTGTTCTTGTTTATGTTTTTGTTTTTGTTGTTATTTGTGGTGTTATTATTGATGTTTTGTTGCAGGTGTTGATCTTACTGCTGTTGTTTTTGTTGCTGTTTTTGTTTATTTTAGTATCATTGTTATCATTCTCATTTACTATCATTGTGGGCATCATCATTATCACCTTTGCTATAATTATCAACAAAGGAAGCTCTCATTTTTATCATTATTATTTTCTGCTATATGCAAGAGACTAAGGATGTCCACATAATAATGATAATGATAATAACAATAACAATAATAATAATAATAATAATAAAAATAACAATAACAACGAAAATAAACAACAATATCAACTATAATAATAAAAACAAAAATACACAAAAATTACAAAAACAATAACAATAACATTACCATTACAATCACCATCCTCATAACAAAACAAAAACTAAAAAACCCCACACACACATCACAATAAAAAAAAATGATAATAATAAAAATAATAATAAAATAAAAATAAAAAATAAAAAATCAAGCCCGTCTTTGCCGAGGCGCGGGTGGGTCCCCGGCGGTTCCCGAGACACTACGATAAATAATGCCAAAGTATAGCAAACAAATGACACCAATCTGCGACACGGCGCTAAAGTTCAAGGCACGTGCGAGAGGGAACATGTAGGGAGGGG
>NW_028234404.1:5707528-5710028 GCF_977035675.1 Penaeus japonicus
TGTTTACATCCGTTAAAAAAATAATAACTTTCACATCTTTTGAAATCTATCATGTTAGGCCCATGTATTTGTATATCATATCTAAGTGAGAAGACGAGGAGGGGAGAGGGGAGAGGGGGAAGGGGAGGTGGGAATAGGAGGGGAGAAGGGGGAGGGGAAAGAGGAAGGAGAGAGAGGGGGAAATGGGGAGAAGAGTGAGTGAGTGAAGAGGGTGAAGGGGAAGGTGAGAAGAAGAGGAGGGGGAGGGGGAGGGGGAGGGGGAGAGAGAGATGGATAGAGAGGGAAAGGAGAAGGAGAAGGAGGAGAAAGAGAGGGAGATGGGGAAAGAGAGGGAGAGGGAAAAAAATAAGAAGAAAAAGGAATAACAAGAAAGAAAGAAAAAAAAAAACACGCAAAAAAAAATAAATGAAGAGAAAAAAAATAAAAGCATGAAGAGAAGAGAAACCACCAAGAACGAGAACGGAGAAAGGAAAGGAGAGAAGAAAGGAGCCAAGAGGAGTAGACAAGCAAATATTCACCGCCGGCCGACAACACGCGAAGTCCAATATGGCCTCGCGCCGTAAATACGAATCTAATCTACAGGACGACAGGTTCTTCTACCGCAACCCTTCCCCCTATCCCCTACCCCCTACCCCCTACCCCCCATCCCTCTTCTGCCATCTCCCTATCCCCTATCCCCTACCCCCCCTTCCCTCTCTTGTTTTTCCCTCCTTCATCACAATCTTCTTTCCTCTTGTTCATCCCCCCACACTTCTCCCCCTCTTTCCCTACTCCCTCCTTTTTTTCATATTCTTCACTCTCCTTCCTTTCCCCTCCGCCTATTTCCTCTTCCTCATATTTTTGTTCCTCTCCTTCCTTTCCCCTTCCACCTATTCCCTCCTTTATCACATTCCTCTTTCCTCTCCTTCCTTCCCTCGCTTCTTCCCTTCCTTCCTCCTCCTCCTTCGTCTTCGCTTTGTTCTCATTTCCTTTCTCCTTTCATCGTCTTTCCCTCTCCTCCTCCCCTTTTCCTCCCATTTAACCTCATCCTTTCTTCCATTCTCCTTCCATTCCCCTCCCCCTCCCTTCTCATTCTCACCCCACCCCCTTCCCTCCCCTCCTCCCCCTCCCCCCCCTCTTATCCCACCTCCCTCCCTTCAACAAATTCGAAAATAAAACCTCAAATTTCTCCTCTCCTCTCTTCTTTATCCTCATTTACCCCTCCCCTCCCCCTATCCCACCCACCCCACCCCCACCCTTCCATCATCGCTCTTCCTTCCCTTACATCCTTTCTTCCTCCTCCCCTCCTTCCTCCCCCTCCCCACCCCACTCCTTCCAAAATGGCCGGGAATCGCCTTTTAATCATCATTTAATAATCATCTTGATCAACCTCGTCTCAGTGGGGAGTGACTTTCAACACATGCAACCACCTCTGCTTAATCTCTCTCTCTCTCTCAATGCATACAGCTGTAGACAGGTCTCCTTCTTCTATCTTCTATCCTTTTACTTTCTCTTGTTGTTCTTCTCGCTATTTACATTTCATCAGCATCATCGTCATAACTGTCATTATCATTATTATTGTCACCATCGTTATTATTATCGTTATCATTAAGGTTGTTATTATATCTAATATGATGTCCCTTATTATTCCTAGTAGTACTATGAGCAGCAGCAGCAATAGTGGTAGTAGTAGTAGTAGTAGTAGTGTTGGTAATAGATGTATTAATAGTAATAGCAATAGATGTATTAATAGTAATACATGTATTAATAGTAATAGTAATAGTAATAGTAATAGTAATAGTAATAGGAGTAGGAGTAGTAGTATCAGTGGCAAAATAGATGTATTAATAATAATAGTAATTGCAGGAGTAGTAGTAATAGTAGTAATAGTAGTAGTAGTAGTAGCAGTAGTAGTAGTAGTAGTAGTAATAGCATTAGTGGTAGTAGAAGAAGAAGAAGTAGTAGTAGTAGTAGTAGTAGTAATAGCAGTAGTGGTAGTAGAAGTAATAGTAGTAGTAGTAGTAGTAGTAGTAGAAGTAGTAATAGCAGTAGTGGTAGTAGAAGTAATAGTAGTAGTAGTAGTAGTAGAAGTAGTGGTGGTATCAGTATCATCTTTATCATTCGTGACTATCTATCATCACTATCACTCGTTGCCAATGGCACTTTCCGAGACTTCAACCTTGTAACTTCGATTGGATTAACGTTAAGTATTCTTTGCTTTTATGTTTAGATACGTTCTCTCCTTGGCTCATTTGTGTGTGTGTGTTCTTTTATCTCTCGTTCTATCTTCCTCTCCTTCTTCCTCTGCCTCTGCCTCTCCCTCTCCCTCGCCCTCTCCCTCTCTCTTTTTCTCCCTCTTTCCCTCCCTGTCTTTCGTTCTCTCGTTTTTTTCCAAGCTCATATTCCTAACATAATCATTAAAGACGATTTAGTAAATGCACATGTATCAAAATACACACACAAACACAAACATCCTTCGCAATAAGGATCAGATCTCTACCCCCTCACCCTCACCCCCTCA
>NW_028234404.1:5722528-5725028 GCF_977035675.1 Penaeus japonicus
AATACGTGGGGGGCGCGCGCAGGCTACAACCGAACACCGCGCCAAGAATTTGATTAACATTGATTATACGGGAATAATTATGATATGCCTTTCATAAAAACAACGTTTCGCCAAAGTAGCCCCCGGGATGGACACACACGCCGATCGCCCGCTCACAAAACGCGCCCGGTCACTCGGTCGTTGGAAAAAAATGATAAGAATATCAGCCAAACGCAAGAAATCTTTACTCCAAACTCACTCTCACTCTCACTCTCTCTCTCACACACACTCTCTCTCTCTCTCTCTCTCTCTCTCTCTCTCTCTCTCTCTCTCTCTCTCTCTCTCTCTCTCTCTCTCTCTCTCTCGCTTACGTTTCTCTTTCTTACTTTCTCCATCAACACAAAATGATGAAATAAAACCTATTCGGATATAACAGGACAAACAAGCAAACAAAAAAACAACAACCCGACACATTTACGCCCCGAGCAGAAGCAACGAAACAAACAACCAAACCGAAAAATAACCAGGTGACCGACAGCACAAAACTACTCCCAAAAGTACCGTGTGTGTGCGTGTAAGTATGCGTATCTGTATGTGCTCGCGTGTATGAGTGTGTGTGTGTGTGTGTGTGTGTGTGTGTGTGTGTGTGTGTGTGTGTGTGTGTGTGTGTGTGTGTGTGTGTGTGTGTGTGTGAATCCGCGTACGTGAATGAGAATCCGTACCCGTGATCGCATGTGGCCGTATACCCATGTGCATATCCGGAAGTGTACTATCTATCTATCTATCTATCTATCTATCTGACTATCTGGCTGTCTATCTATCTACCGATCTATCTATATATCTATCAATTTGTCCTTCTATCATTCTACTTATCCATCTATCAGTCGGCACTTCTATCTATTTACATATCTATCTATTAATCTACGTTCTATCTATCTATCTATCTATCTATCTATCTATCTATCTATCTATCTATCTGTCCATCTATCAACGTATAAGTAAGGAGCCGGCAAACGTCCCCTTCCTTCCTTCCCTCCCTCCCTCCCAACCACCCACCCACCCACCCTCCCTTACCCCTTCCCACCCATCCTCCCTCCCTCCCTTACTCCCTCCCTCCCTCCCTAACTCCCTCCTTTACTCCCTCCCTCCCAACCCCTAACCCACGCCCCATATAGTGTACACTTCCGAGCGAGGAAATTGGGTCAGCCCTCAATCAATAAAATCGTCAATGTGGTTCACCCGGGGAGTTGCCTACGGTGGTCGGAGGGGAGGGAGGGGATGGGAGGGGCTGGGAGGGGCTGGGAGGGAGGGGATGGGAGGGGCTGGGAGGGAGGGGATGGGAGGGGCTGGGAGGGAGGGAGGGAGGGAGGGAGGGAGGGGAGGGAGGGGAGGGAGGGGATGGGAGGGGCTGGGAGGGAGGGGATGGAGGGGCTGGGAGGGAGGGGAGGGGAGGGGCTCGGAGGGAGGGGGGTGGGAGGGGGCTGGGAGGGAGGGGATGGAGGGGGGGGGGAGGGGAGGGGCTTGGAGGGAGGGGGGTGGGAGGGGAGGGGCTTGGAGGGAGGGGGGTGAGGAGGGGAGGGGAGGGGAGGGGAGGGGGAGGGGGGGGGAGGGGAGGGGAGGGAGGAGGGTAGGAGGGTGGGAGGGATGGTGGGAGGGAGGGAGGATAGGAGAGTGGGAGGGAGGGAGGGATCGGGATGGTAGGGGAGGGAATTAAGGGGAGGGGAGGGGAGGGGAGGGGACGGGGGGAAGGGGAGAGAGGGAGATAGGGAGGGGAGGGAAGGAAGGAGAGGGAAGAGGAAGGGAGAGAGGAAGATAGGAAGAGGAGGGGAGGCAAGGAAGGGAGGGAGGGAGGGAGGGGACGGGGGAGGAGAGGGAGATAGGAAGGGGAGGGGAACGAAGGAAGGGATGGAGGGAATGAAGGGAAGGGAAGGGGAGGTGGAGGAGAGAGATGGGGAAAGGGGGGAGGGGAGGGAGAGTGAGAGGTGGAAGGGAGGAATAGAGTGGAAGGAGGGAACGAGGGGTGGGGAGGAGAGTGGAAGGGAGAGAGGGAGGGAGGGAAGGGAAGGGAGGGATGAGGAGGGAGGAGAAGGGAAGGGAGGGAAGGGAAAGGGGGAGGTTTCATTTTTTCTTATTCTTTAATATAGAGTATAATTTCTCTCCCTCTCTTTAGGAATATTTTATTCATATATTTTTTATATTGCAAATATATTAATTATTCTATGCTTAGATGCCTGTTTCTCTTTTTCGTTTAGTCTTTTCTCTTTCTTCTTATTTTTTTATTCCTCTTCTTCTTTGCATTCCTCTTCTTTATCTCATTTGTCTTCCTCTACTTTATCTTCTTAGTTTTACTATTTTTTCTTCTCATTTTTATCATAAATTTCTTCCCCCTCCCCTCCGTCTCCCCCTATTATTCCCTATTTTCCCTCCCCCACTCCTATTTCTACCTTTTCTCCTCCCCCTTTCCCCTTCCCATTCCTCCCCACCCCTTCCTGCCTTCCCTCCTTTCCCCTTTCTTGTTATC
>NW_028234404.1:5737528-5742528 GCF_977035675.1 Penaeus japonicus
TCCTTCTCTTCTCCTCTCTCTTCTCCCTCTCTCCTTCTCTCTCTTCTCCCTCTCTCCTTCTCTCTCTTCTCCCTCTCTCCTTCTCTCTCTTCTCCCTCTCTCCTTCTCTCTCTTCTCCCTCTCTCCTTCTCTCTCTTCTCCCTCTCTCCTTCTCTCTCCTCTCTCTCTCTCTCCTTATCTCTCTTCTCCCTCCTCTCTCTCTCTCCCCAACCGCCTCTCTCCTTCTCTCCTTTCCTCTCTTTTTCTCTCATTCCCTCTCCCTTCTCTCTTCATTCTCTCCTTCTCTCTTTTCCCCTCCTTTCTCTCTTCTCTTTCCCTCTCTTCTTCTCTCTTTCCCTCTCACCCTTACTACTTATCATCATTATCTTCCTCCTATTCCTAATACAGAAAGAAAGACAGACAGACAAAAACAAACATATAGAATCAGAGAGACAGAGACAGAGATAGATAGATAGATAGATAGATAGAGAGAGAGAGAGAAAGAGAGGGACGGATGGAATGATGAGAGGAGGAGAATGAGTGAGGAGAGGAGTGTGTATAAAGACGCCCGACGGCAGCAGAGAGGGAGAGGGCAGATGAGAGGGGGGGAGGGGGGGGGGGGTAAAGAGTAGAGAGAGAGAGGTTGAGGAGAGAGAGAGAGAGAGAGAGGGAGGAAGGGGGGAGGGAGTGGAGGAGGGAAGGAGAGAGAGAAAACCCGAGAGAGAGAGCGAGAGGAAAGGGAGGGAGGGAGGGAGGAGAGAGAGAGAGAGGATAGGTGGGGGGGGGGGGGGGGAGAGAGGATGGAGAGGAGAGGGAAGAGAGAGGAGAGAGAGAGAGGATGTAGAGGTGAGGGAGGGTGGAGGAAGGGGGGGAGGGAGGGAGGGATGGGAGGGAGAGGAGTGAGAGAGAGAGAGAGAGGTGTGAGAGGAGAGAGAGGGGAGGTGAGGAGAGATGATGAGATTGGATGAGAAGAGAGAGAGAGTAGTGAGGGAGGGAGGAGGGAGCGGACGGTAGAGGAGTCGGGAGGGAGGGAAGGGAGGAAGTAAAGAAGGAGGGAGGGAGGGAGAGGGAGGGAGGAGGGGGGGGGGAGAGAGGAGAGAGAGAGGAGAGAGAGGGGAGGGAGGGAGAAGGGAGGGAGGGAGGGGGGAGGGAGGTGGAGAGAGAGAGAGAGAGAGAGAGAGAGAGAGGGAGAGGAGAGAGATGAAGAAGTAGAGGGAGGAGGGAGGGAGGGAGGGAGGGAGGGAGGAAGGGTGGAAGGAAGGAAGGAAGGGAGGAGAGGGAGGGAGGGAGGAGAGGGTGGGGGGGGGGGAGAGGACGATGAGGAGGAGAGAGAGGGGAGCGGAGAGAGAGACGAGGGATCAGGAAGGAGAGAGAGTGAGACGGAGAGGACGTCGGAGAGAGTCGAGCCGAGGAGAGAGAGGAGAGAGAGGACGAAGAGAGAGAGAGAGAGAGAAGAAAGGAGGAGGCGAGAGAGAAGAGTGAGAAGAGGAGAGAAGAGAGAGAGAAAAGAGCGGAGAGAGAGAGAGAGAGAGAGAAAATAGAGAGAGAGAGAGAGCCCCCCCCCCCCCCCCCCCCCCCCCCCCCCCCCCCCCCCCCCGAGAGAGAGAGAGAGGCAGAAATAGGGAGACGATGACCCAGGATGTATCGATTAACTTATATTTTAATCAACGTGTCCCATTAAGGAACGATAAAAAAAAAACGTGAAGTGAAATATTAAAAAACAGAAAGTTCGGAAACGGAACAAAACAATCTCTTGAGTGAGGGGAGGGGAGGGGAGGGGAGGGGAGGGAGAGACGCGGGCCGGAGGGGAGGGGAGGGGAGGGAGAGAGGAGGGAGGAGGGGAGGGAGAGAAGAGGGCGGTGTGAGAGAGGAGAGAAGAGCTGGTCGGAGGAGGAGGAGAGAGAGGAGAGAGAGAGGACACACCACCGAGCGGAGGTGTGAGCGAGAGAGAGAGAGAGAGAGAGAGAGAGAGAGAGAGAGAAAACGAGAGATACAAACTTGGAAAAAAGAATAATAGAAAGAAAGAAAATAAACAGAATGAGCAAAAAATAAATAAATAAAAAAAACAATAGATAAAAGAAAAAAAGAAGTATGCCAGGTGAAAGAAAGAGAGAAAAAAAAACAGAAACACAAACACAAACAAGAAACATGCATTGTTTACAAACACAGGCGAGCGAGCGACTGAGAGCAGCGAGTCCTGTCTACCCCCACCTTTCCTTGTGTTTACGAGGAATCAAGCACATTTCCCGACAGACGCAAGCACAATCACAAGCCCGTTATCGACCCCCCTCCCGCCCCCCCCCCCTCCCATCCTCCTCTAAAATAAAAGAGAGAAAGAAAATACAACACTGTGTCTAATGCGCAAAATTGACGTACCGATTGAAGTGCAATTTTCACCGTTACGTCGGTTGCGCACCGCGATTGTCATCTCAATCATAAACACGTGTTCTACGATAATGAAAAGGAGTTTTCGACGATAGAAGAAAAATAATGTCTAAGCTTTCCAAACGATTAAAATGAAAATAAAAAAGTTTCCAAGCAAATAGCGAACGACAACAAGAACAGCAACAAAAGCAAAATGCAAGGTAAGAATAATAACAGCGACCTCCTCATCCTCACCCCCCCCTCCCCTCCACTCACCCCAACCCGAAAGCAAGGTTGCAATCCCTCCCCCCCCCTCCCACTCCCCAAACCAATGCAAGGCTGCAATCCCCCCCACCCCTCCCCCTCGCCTTCCCCCCTCCCCCCTTCTCCCCGGCAAAAGGCGTGGTTTATGCGAATGTGAATTAGCGCGAAATGGCGAGGTAAACATGACCGAATTTTTAATTAGTTTTCAAGAGGTCAGGTTCGCGTGACGTCAGCGGATCGACGGGTCGGGGTGGGTGGGTGGGTGGGTTTTCGGTGGGAGGGTGGGTGGGTGGGTGGGTGGGTGGGTGGGTGGGTGGGTGGGTGGATGGATGGATGGATGGATGGATGGATGGATGGGTGGTTATGGTGGGTGGGTGGGTGGGTTGGTATGGATGGATGGATGGGTGGGTGGATGGGTGGGTGGCTGGGTGGATGGATGGGTGGATGGATGGGTGGGTATGGTGGATGGATGGATGGGTGGGTCGGTGGGTGGGTGGGTGGATGGATGGATGGATGGATGGATGGATGGATGGATGGGTAGATAGATAGATAGATAGATAGATAGATAGATGGATGTATGGATAGGTAGATAGATGGATAGATAGATAGATAGAGAGGTGGGTGGGTAAATAGATAAAATGATAAATAAATAAATCGAAAGAACGAACAAACAAACAAAAACAACCGACTTCCTGAACGCACCCCATCCAAAAAATAAAAAAATAAAATAATAATAACATTAATAATAATAATAATAACCCAACCCAAGCACCTCTTTAATTAACAACCAAACAACAACAAGCAAGGTACTCACCTCATTGGCGACAGCTAAGTGGCGTTCCAGCTGTAGTCTCTCTTTGGCGACCGTGCGAATAATCTGTTCCAACTCCAAGGTGCTTTGTGCTCGTGTGATCTGTGGGAGAGGACGATTTGGATTGGCTGTTTATGTTGGGGTAAATTCGGGGTGATGTGTGGGTGTCGGGATTGGAATTAAAAGGGGTAGTGATAGTTTTTTTTTGTGGTTGTAGGAGTAGGAGTAGAAGTAGGAGTAGGAGTAGGAGTAGCAGTAGTAGTAGTGGTAGTAATAGTAACAGTAATAGTAATAGTAACGGCAGTAGTAGCAGTAGTAGTAATAGTAATAGTAATAGTAATAGCAGTAGTAGTAGGAGTAGGAGTAGGAGTAGTAGTAGCAGTAGCAGTAGCAACAATAGTAGTAGTAGTAGTAGTAGTAATAGTAATAGTAATAGAAATAGTAATAGTAATAGAAATAGCAATAGTAATAGTAATAGAAATAGCAATAGTAGTAATAGTAATAACAATGGTAGTAAAAACAATATCCATAGTAGTATTGACAATTTTGGGGAAACTATCTGTAGGATCTGAATGACCAACATTAAATGATCGATTAAAGATTGTTAACTCAATATTCAGTTCGAAGTTGCTTTGGGTTCAAACATATCTGTGAAAAGCAATATATTGACTTTTTTTTTTTGGGGGGGGGGGGTTGTAATCAAATTCTCGACGCCTAATTAACATATTGGATAAGTTTGATTCAATCTCTAAAAATTATTCGTGTATTTTTTTTTCTGAAACGTTGTTAGTGAGTTAACAAATTAATGTTTAGTTGGTTATATGTGATTTCTTAATCATTTTGATGTTTTGAATTAAATATGCAAAAATAATGGGATAGATAGGTGATTGGTTCCTCTTGTGTAATTATTTCTATGGTCATGTGAATCATTATCAGGGAAAATAGGCTTTAATTGTTATTCATATCATTATATCGTTATTTTCCTTTTAGAAGCATCATTTTGTAGCATATAGCCTGTGCTACTACTGGAGCAATGCTAATGTTAATAATAATGACACATACACGCACACGCACGCACGCACGCACACACATACTCACACGCGCGCGTGTGAGTATACATATGCACATCCACATACACAAATACATATGTACAAATTGTACATCCACATAAATACATACATGCATGCAGACATACAATACAATATGATATAATAACACTGAAGTTGTAATAACACCGAAGTTGTAATAACACTGAAGTTGTAATATGATTGAAGTTATAATAACACTGAAGTTATAATAACACTGAAGTTATAATAACACTGAAGTTATAACACTGAAGTTGTAATAACATTGAAGTTGTAATAACACTGAAGTTGTAATATGATTGAAGTTATAATAACACTGAAGTTATAATAACACTGAAGTTGTAATAACACTGAAGTTATAATAACACTGAAGTTGTAATAACACTGAAGTTATAATAACACTGAAGTTGTAATAACACTGAAGTTATAATAACACTGAAGTTGTAATAACACTGAAGTTGTAATAACACTGAAGTTATAATAACACTTTAGTTGTA
>NW_028234404.1:5747528-5772528 GCF_977035675.1 Penaeus japonicus
GTTGTTATCGTTAGTATTATTGCAAACAAACGCAATACTAATAATTTCTTCTAAAATAAAGTAAACAAGTATTTTCAATTTGATGAAATTAACACATGAAAAAGTAAATTGTTTTATTTGTTAGAAATAAAGCAGATCTTGTCATATTTGCTATAGTTTCCCATCAAAATCTACATCCGTCTTACACGTTTTCTGTGAAATAGAGAAATGGACGTTCGAAAAGTCGTAATTTATTTATTTTGCAGGCTACTTATAATGTATTTATCATCTACACAGTTATTTATTCTTTTTGCGCTGATTTACACTTATCCATCTATTTATATCTATCTATCCATCCGTCGATACACCCATACATACGTAATGCAACTAAACAACTGTCCCTCACTTCACACCCTTTAGTCCTTTCACCTCTCACTCCTCCTAACCCTCAACCTCCACCTCTCGGCCT
Organism: Penaeus japonicus; assembly: GCF_977035675.1. Lineage (NCBI taxonomy): Eukaryota > Metazoa > Arthropoda > Malacostraca > Decapoda > Penaeidae > Penaeus > Penaeus japonicus. Next base: position 5,747,977 of record NW_028234404.1, read on the forward strand.
GTCCCTCCTTACATTCTCCCTCCCTTCAACCCTTAGTCTCTCCCGCACCCTCCCTCTCTCCTCTCCTCCCACCCTCCTGACCCTCCCCCAGTGGTGTAACCCCCCCTCGGTCAACTCAACCCTTAATTCTCACCCTCCTTCGCACCCTTAGTCCCTCCGCTCCCTCCCCCCTCCCCCCCCCCCCCCCCCTCCCCCCCCCCCCACCTTTTTCCTTTCCCTTCGACGATCTCTTCTCCCTCACCCTCTCTCTCCTTTTCCTCCTTCTTCACCCTCATCCTCACACTCTCCCTCCTCTCTCCCTTAATTTGTCTCGCACCCTCTCTCTCTACTTTCCTTTCTCCTTCTCCCTCACCTTCACCCTCACCCTCTCCTTCCCCTCCCCCTCAGTCTCTCCCGCACCCTTTCCCTCTCCCTCACTCCAGGTCCCACCCACACCTTCTCCCTCCCCCTCTCTCTCACGCCCACAAATACAAAACTAAACGAATTATCTCCGCTAACAAATTCAAAATGGCGACCAGCTGACACAACAACGGTAAGTGAAACTGCAATGATGATCAATGTTATGTAAAAATGGCTAATGTTTCTGGTCCTTAATTATTTGAGAGGACGGGCGGGTGTTTTTGTGTCTGTGTTTGTGTATTTGTATTTGTTTGTGTTTGTGTTTGTGTTTGTGTTTGTGTTTGTGTTTGTGTTTGTGTTTGTGTTTGTGTTTGTGTTTGTGTGTGTGTGTGTGTGTGTGTGTGTGTGTGTACGTGTGCTGTGTACGTGTGCTGTGTACGTATGCGTGTCTTAATGTACGTGCACCCGCTTACCAACCTTTACAAATGAAATACACGATCAACACCACTTCTACACTCAAAAGTAAACACACAACCCAAAATTCAAATTTGAAAATCCCGCTCTCAACGGACCCAACCGCCTTTTCTGGAACCTGAACAACTGATCCCTCATACATCATACCTCACTACCTTCTCTGTGCCTCATTCCTCGTACCGTATACCTCTTACCTCACTACTCTCATTATACCTCATGAGGAGAGTGATATAAATTTTTTATACCTCATACAAATAGGCAAGTACGTGCCTTCTTGACCCCCCACCCCCCCAAAAAAAAATAATAAAATCAAATAAATAAATAAATAAATAAACATCATAACAGTAAATAACCTCGAAAAAAAATATTCTAAGAAATACTAGAAAAAGGAAACGGAAAGAAAATAAAAATACATTATGAAAAATATATTCTTTTAAATCTATTGAAAAAAATAACGACAAATGACTGAATGTCGTGATGAAAACAAGATTTTTTTTCCCTTCACGGCCTCATCACACAAGCCCTAATGAAGAGTGATCATGATAATGATGATGATGATGATACGTCTCATTAGAATGCGTGGGAGCCTTTTGTGGTCTGTCTTGCTGGAGTGAAATGGGAGGGAGGGGAGGAGAGGAGAGGAGGGAGGGACGGAGGAGAGAGGGAGGGAGGGAGGGAGAGAGGGAGGGAGAGAGAGAGAGAGAGAGAGAGAGAGAGAGAGAGAGAGAGAGAGAGAGAGAGAGAGAGAGAGAGATTGAGAGAGGATAGGAGAGGAGAAGGAGGAAGGAGGAAAGAGAAGAGAAAGTAAGGATTGAGGGCAAGGAAAGAAGTAGGACGGTATGATTGAGGAGCAGGAGGGAGAAGGGAAGGAGGGAGGGAGAAAGAGGAGGAGGGAGGCTGAAGGGAAGAGAGTGAGGGAGAGAAAGAGATGGGAGAGAGACAATAGGATAGAGAAATAGATGGGCAGAGAGAGAGAGAGAGAGAGAGAGAGAGGGAGGGAAAGATTACGATTAGTTGAATAATTCAATATATGACTAGGTTTCATAAGAAAAAAATAAAAGTGAATGAAAATAATATCACCATCAAATTTCCTGTATTTTCTACCCATTTAGTTCCTTTCCATAAGACTTGAAAACAGACAGAGCTACGAACCGAAAGGATTAAAAAATGATACTTCCGTTCTTCTAACTGATTGAAGACACTTTGAACCTTCTCGAACCTTCTTGGGAAAAGACGAACCTCTAGTTTTTGGACCCTTGAAGACAAATTGAACCTTCTTGGGAAAAGAAGAACCTCCGTTTCTTTGACCCTTGAAGACAAATTGAACCTTCTCGCAAAAAAAATGAACCTTATGAAGACAAATTGAACCTTCACGCAAAAAAAATGAACCTTATGAAGACAAATTGAACCTTCACGCAAAAAGATAAACCTCCGTTCCTTTAAACTTATGAAGACAAATTGAACCTCCTCGAAACTGCGCGGTTCAACTGGCGTGACCGCCGCTTCTTCCCAGGACTCGGAAGTGGCGCATCCGGCCTCTTAAACAGGTGTAATCAGTAGGCTCAGGTCGCTTCCGGTGTGAAGGGAGGGGGGAGGGGGAGAGAGAGGTGAAGGGCGGGGAAGTGATGGGAATGGGAATGGGAATGGGAATGGGGAGGGGGAGGGAAGTGGTATGTGAAGGTTGAGGGGAGGGGAGGAGGTTCGGGGGCAGGTGGGGGAGACGGAGGGGGAAATGGAAGGGATGATTATAACGATGATGATGCTAACGATAATGATGATGATGATGATGATGATGATGATGATGATAATGATGATGGTAATAATTACTGATCCATTTTCTATGATGATTCGCACTGGTCATCAACCCTTGGACCCAACCTAATTCACCATAGCCATCCCACCCACAAATTTTCCTCACAATCAACCAGTACCTTTAATATAAGCGCAATATTTCTTCCAAATCCAATTAACCAACAAAGGAAACAACCAAAATATAAACAAAAAACTAGAAATTAAACGAAATAGAAGTAGGAAATAGGAAGGATAACCTCACATCCGAGAGACGAAGTTTGTAACTGTAACCGACCGAAACTGTAATGGCTGCGTTCGAGTGGAAGATGAGCGGGTTGCGTTTGAGAACATCTTGATTTTTTTTTTTTTACTGTCTGTCTCTATCTCTGTCTCTGTCTCGTCTCTGTCTCTGTCTCTCGCTCTCTCTCTCTCTCTATGCCTCGTTATCTCGTTTTTCTCTCTTTGTGCCTTGTTATCTCGTTCTCGTTCTCGTTCTCGTTCTCGTTCTCTCTCTCTCTCTCTCTCTCTCTCTCTCTCTCTCCTTTTTTTTCTTGGGCGAGATATTCCATTTCCTGCAATAATAGGGTGGCTTGCAACTGTGACTATGTTCTTTCATTCCGTATTTTATATTTTTTCTTTCTGTTAATCACAGGATATAATAAATCCCAGATGTGATGTATGTCCTTTTTGCACTGACACGATCTTCTAAAAATAGTTTTTATCATTAATTTCTTTTTTGCTTTTTCGTTCTTTCTGCTACAACTGTAATGGATATTATTAATAAATACTTCTGCTATTATTCCTACTTATGAGTTCCCACTAATATTACTTTCATTATTGTTATCATTATCATTATTATTTTCATTATTGTTATCATTATCATTATTACTTCTATTGTTGCTCTCCGGGTTATTGGTTTCATTATCATTTATTTTATCGTTGTTTTTATTTTTATTATCCTCGTTACTGTTGTTATTAATATACATATTCCAATAATCGTTACTATTATTATCACAATTATCATTCTTATTATCATCAACACTATTATCAATATCATCATAATCGTAATTATCACCACTAATAATCATAATAATTGTTATTGTTGTTGCTGTTGTTGTGATTACTATTATCATAATTATTATTCTTCATCTTCCTCTTCTCTTTCCTCTCCCTCCCCTCTCCCTCTTCCTCCCCCTCCTCCTCCCCCTCTCTCTCACCCATCTCCCTCTCCCCACCATCGCCATCTCACTCTCACCCTCCCTCCCTCCCTCCATCTTCCTCATCTCCCTCCCTCTCCATCCCCATCCCTCTTCCCTCCATCTCCCTCCCCCTATTTCCCTCTCCATCTCCTTCCCTCCCTCACCCTCCACCCATCTTCCTAACTCTCCTTCCCTACCCTTACCCCATCTCCCTCTCCCTCTCCCTCTCCCATCTCCCCCCCACCCACTCCTACATCCCCTTCCCTCCCTCCTTCCCTCGCTCCCTTTCCCATCCACACCTCCCCCCCTCTTTCTCCCCCTCCCTCCCCCCCCCCCTCCCCCCCTCTCCCTCTCCCTCCCCCCCTCCCTCTCCCCCCCCCCCCCATCCCCAACCCCACCCCCTCCCTCCCCCATCTCCCTCCCTCCCACCCCACACCCACCCCTCTCCCTCTCACTACTCACCAGCGTGCTATTCTCGCAACTAAGAGACTTGACGTGCAGCTGGAGGCGAGAAAGCTGTGTATTAAGGCTGGAATTTCGACGCACGAGACAGCGTTCTTTCTCACTCAAGGAAGGTCGGGTCTGAAATAGGGAAAAGAAAGTAAACATTTAGAGAGATCTTGCATGGGTATGGAAACATGTCGTAATTGTGAATGGGATGGGATGAACGTTGCAAAACATGTGTGTTCGTGTATATATGTATGTATGTGCGTGCATGCATACATACATAAATATATAGATACATACATATATAAATACATACATATATACATACATACATTTATAAATGTACACACACAAACACACACACACACAAAACGATCTACAACTGGATAAGAATAAAGAACAAGTCATTGATACTACCACACCAACTATCATCATCATTATCATCATCATCATTTCAACAAAAATCTCAACGCAACATCATCTATATTTGCACTTCTCCACTCCTTTATACTATCCCCATGTTTTTATTATTCTCTATTTTTTTTTTTTTTTTTTTTTTTTCCTCTCCTCTCTCCCTATCCCCTCTCCCCTGCTATGTGGAAATGTCGGATGCAAAGAGTACACACCAAACCGTGCCCCCCCGAAAAAAAAAAAAAAATACCGCATCTTTCCCTCCCCCGGGCCCACACTTTCCCTTTACCCATTCATATCACAGAAATTACGTGGCATAAGAGGCAAACAAGGATCGTAAATTCGAGTCTAATTACCCCAGTCCCCCCCCCAAATAAAAAAAGTATTCTAATAGGCCTATCATTAGCCTCTACGTATAAGGTTATTATTATTACGTAATGTGCATTCAAAGACGCGAAACAATGGCAGGGAGACCCATTAATCATGCAAGAACAATGGTGAACAATTGTCATAATGGACGAACAAGGAACTATTGACGACTGAAAACACACGACTGAACTTGTTTGTAAAGAATAAAGAGAGAGAGGGAGGGAGAGAGAAAGAGAGAAAGAGAGGGAGGGAGGGAGAGGGAGAGGGAGAGAGAGAGAGAGGGAGAGAGAGGGAGAGGGAGAGAGAGAGAGAGAGAGAGAGAGAGAGAGAGAGAGAGAGAGAAAGAGAGAAAGCCAAATTCAAATTATTCTTTCCACTCACTCGCACCGCAAAATAAATTGAAAGACAGACAGGGAAACACATCCATGTACCACTGCTTTTGAAACTACAATATATATATATATATATATATATATATATATATATATATATATATATATATATATATCTTTTAGAATCCTATTTCCAGCTCGAGCAACCAGGCAGCGCCTTAGGACGCACCTTCGTAGATCACATAACGGATTCCGGCTGAGATCTCGACCGGCTGGGAAGGAAGGCGGCAGGAAACCTTTCTTTTTTTTGTGTGTGTCTCTTCACCTGTATCTATTTTCTTTCTTTCTCTCTTCTTTTTTTCTCGTTCTGGCTCGTTCTTTCTCTTTCGCTCATTTGCTGTCTCTCTTTTTCTTTCTTTCTTTCTCCCTCCCTTCCCCTTCCCTCCTTACTCTCCAAAAAGACATCTTATACCCCTACCCCTACACCTCCCTCTCCCTCTCTCTCTCTCTCTCTCTCTCTCTCAAATCTCCTCTCTATCGATCCGCTCTCTCACACGTCATCTCTCTCGGCTCTCCTCTCTCATCTCCCTCCCACTCCTCTTCTTCTTCTCTCTCTCTCCCTCTCTCTCTCTCTCTCTCTCTCTCTCTCTCGCTCCCTCTCCCTCCTCTCCCCCTCTTCCTTCCCTCTCTCCTCCTCTCCCCCTCTCCTCCTCTCCCCCTCTCCTCCTTTCCCCCTCTCCTCCTTTCCCCCTCTCCTCCTTTCCCCCTCTCCTCCTTTCCCCCTCTCCTCCTTTCCCCCTCTCCTCCTTTCCCCCTCTCCTCCTTTCCCCCTCTCCTCCTTTCCCCCTCCCTCTCCTCTCCCCCTCCCCCCTCCCCCTCTCCTACAATCCGTCACCTCCACCAACAATCAGTTCGTGAAGATTCACCGGAAGTAAAAATGCAAGTCACCGTCGGAAGAAAGCACTTCTGGTGAAATTATAATTTATAGGCTCAGGTTGAATAAAGTTTTAGAAGATAATGTGGAGGCCTATAGACTTATTTTTCTCTATACATGAATATAGGATTATTATTATCATTATTATTATTATTGTTGTTATTATTATTATTATCATTATTATTATTATCATTATTGTTATTATCATTATTATCGTTATTGTCACATGTTAGAGGAATTTCCGTTATATCGATTTAAGTAGGCTGAAATCATGAAGAAAAAATCTAGACAGGGTATAAGAATAAGTAAAAAATGCATTACTAAACAAATAATTAATTAATAAATTAAACAAAAAAACATTCAGACAAAAACTGACAAGAAGACAAAAACAGACAGGAGAGAGAGAGAGAGAGAGAGAGAGAGAGAGAGAGAGAGAGAGAGAGAGAGAGAGAGAGAGAGAGAGAGAGAGAGAGAGAGAGAGAGAGAAAAAACGCAAACAAAAACAGAAAATCGAGAACAAAACAGCCAACAACTAATAAACAAAAAGTCTAAAAAAAACAAGAACAGAAATAACCCAGCCAATTAAGGCAACCCGTAACACTCACAGAGAGAAATTTCACCCACAGAACACTTTTGTCCGAATGTACACTTCGTGAGAACAACTTGCCACGTTTACAAGAACAAACGACCAAGTTCACGCAAGAACAAAGAACTTCTTCCCCAAACGTAATAATTCCTGAAGAACAGTTCTCGAACTTCTTAAAAGTGACAAACCGCATTGAACAAAATTTCAACCGAACGAAACATATTGGAATTTGCATTTTTTTTCTTTTTCTTTTTCTTTTTCTTTCGTGAGGGAAAAACTGTATTTTTGTGTGATTCTTGTTTATGTATTGTTGTATACATTTATGTAATATATGTATTTTTTCTATTAGATATTAGATATCAGATATTGAAATATTCCTAAAATAGTATATAATTGGAATAATCTGAATTGGAAAAAATGGCGGAAACACACTTATAAAAAAAATGTTGACTTATAATACAGATAAAAATTTCAACAGAACAAGAGTTGTCAAAAGAGCTTCGCTGTTATTCTCCCCCACCCCCCTCCCTACCCCCTTCCTTTTCTGCCCTTCCTCGTTTCCTTCGCCTCCTCTTTCGTCTCTTCCTCCCACTCCTACTCTTCCTCTTCCCTTCGTTGCTTCCTCTTCTTCTTCTTCTTCTTCTACTTCTTTTTCTTCTTCTTTTTCTTCTTCTCCTCCTCCTCCTACCTTGTCCCCTACTCATTTCTCTCTTCTTCTTCCTTCTCCACCTCTCCCATGCCTCTTCCTCTTCCTCCTCGTCCCCCAAACCCCGTTTCGTTTTCCTCCGCCCTTCCGTGCCTGATCCCTTCCTGTTTCTTTGTTTTCCCGATTCTCTTCCCTTCCTCCCTTTCTCCATCCCCTCCTTCCCTGTTTCCCGTTCCGTTATATCTTTTCCACCTCTTTCCTTCCTCTCTCCCCTCCACCTGTATTCCGTCCCCTCCCCCTCCTCCCGCCCTTCCTCTTTTCCACTTCCTACCTCCCTTCTTCCCTTCCACCCTTCCTTTTCATCCCCCTCCCCCTCCTTCCTTCCACCTCCCTCCTCCACCTCTTTCCTCCTTCTCCACCTCCTCCATCCCTCTCTCCCTTCCACCTGTATTCCGCCCCCTCCCCCTCCTCCCTCCCTTCCTCCCCTTCCACCTCCGTCCTCCCTTCTTCCCTTCCACCTTAATCCTTCCTCCTCTTCCTTCCTCCCTTTCTCCCCTTTCTCACCTTCCACCGTTCCTCTTCCTCTCCCTCCCCCTCCTTCCTCCCTCCCTCTCTCCCCTCCACCCGTATTCCGTCCCCTCCCCCCCTCCCCCCTCCCCTTGTCAAGCGCGGATTCCTCCGGAGCCTCGACGAAATTTTTCTCTTTCTCTCTCTCTCTTTCCCTCCCTATAAACCTCTCCCCTCCCTTGCTTTATCCTCCTCGTTTCCCTTCTCCTCCCGCATCCCCCTCCTCCCAGTTTCTCTCCTCCTCCCCTCTCCCCTTTTCTCTTTCTCTCTCTCTCTTTCCCTCCCTCTTACCCTCCCCTTCCCTTGCTTTATCCTCCTCTTTTCCCTTCTCCTCCCAGTTTCTCTCCTCCTCTCCTTTCCCCTTTTATCTTTCTCTCCTTCCCCTCCTTTACTCCCACCTCCCCCCACCCCTGGCACTTCCTTTTACCTATCTTCCCCTCCCTGTCCCCCCCCCCTTCTCTCCCTCTTCCCCCTGCCCCCTTTCCCCCCTCCCCCCAATTCTTCTCACGTTTAGCCATTAAATAACTTCCTTTTTTTATAATTTCAAAGATCAATCCCGATTTCCTGTGGAGAGTTTTTCCTTTCTTTCTTCAATTATTTCTCTCTCTTCTTTATCTTTATTTTAGTTTTTTTTCCTGTCCCCTTTCCTTCATTTCCGTCTCATATCCTATTTTTCCTTTTTATTCTCCTTTTCTTCTGTCTTCCTCCTTCATTTTCTTCTTCTAATAATTCTCTTTCTTTTCTCTTCCTTTCCTTCTTCCTGTTTTTCCCTATCTCCTTTTATCCTTTCTCTTCCCTAATCATCCTTCCTACTTATCTTCTTTTTTCCTTCCATTCCCTCTCCGTTTTTATCCTTCTCTCTCTCCCACTTCTCTACTCTTCTTCCCTCTCATTCCCCTCTTTCTCCCTCTATATCCTTCTCTCTATCTTCCTATTCCCTCTCTACATCTCACCCTCTCTCTCTTTCCTCCTCCCTCTCCGTATCTATTTCTCCCTCCCCTCGTCTTTCAATCTCTTTCCTCCTCTCCATCTCTCCCTACCACTCTTCGTCTCTCACTCTCTCCCTCTCTCTTCCTCTCTCCCTCTTTTTTCTCCTTCACCTCTCATTTATCCCCCCCCCTCTCTCTCTCTCTCTCTCTCTTTCTCTCTCTTTCCCTTCCTCTTTCCCTCCCTCTCTCCCTCCCTCTCTCCCTCCCTATCCCCGCCCACACCGGACTAATCTCTCCTCCATCTCTTCCCCTCTCTTTCCTCCTCCCTCTCTCTCTCTCTCCTCTCTCTCTTTTCAATCTTCCTCTCTCCTCTCATCGTCATCTCACTCGTCTCTCCTCATCTCCTCTCTCTCTCTCCTATTCTCTCTCTCTTCCTCACTTTCACTACGCATCTTTCCTCTCAGTTCACTCTCTCTTTCTCTCTTTCCTCTTTTATTCTCATCTTTTCTCTCTCGCCCTCCCTCTCTCCACTCACCCTCTCATCATTCCCTTCAACCCTCTCCTCTAACTCTATCCCCTCTCCCTCCCACGCCCTCTCTCCTCTCTCCCCCCCCACTCTCTCTCCTATCATCTCCTCTCGTCTGCACATCTCTCTCCTCATTCTCCATCGATCTCTCTCTTGTAAACTCTTTCGGATCTCCTCTCTCCTCTCTCGACCTCTCTGCTCTCTCGTCATCTCGTCTCCTCTCCTCGCTTCCTCTTTCTTTCTCTCTCTTTCTTCCCTCCCCTACACCTCTCCCCACTCACCTCCTCTCTCTCCTCTCTGCTCTCTCTCTCAACTCCTTAATTCTCTCTCCCACTCCTCTCTCTCATTCTCTCACTCTTTCCTCTCTCTCTTTTTCACTCTCTCTCTTACCTCTCTCTCTCTTCCCTCTCTCTTCTTTCGTCTCTATTCCCTCGCTCTCTTCTCCTCTCACTCTTTCTCCCTCCTTCCTCTCTCTTTCTCACTCTCTCTCTTTCCCTCTCACTCTTTCCCTCTCATCCTCTCTTAGGACCTCTCTTCTCTCTTTCAATCTCTCTCTTTCCCTCCCTCTCTTCTCCCTCCCTCTCTTTCCCTCCTCTCCCTTTCCCTCCCTCTCTTTCCCAGCCCTCCATTCCCACCCTCCCCCTCCCTCTCTCTCTCTCCTCTCTCATCTCTCATCATCTCTTCCTCCTTCCTCATCTCTCCTCTCTCTCTCTTCTCTCTCATCCCATCTCGCTCTCTAACTCTCTCCCACTCTCTCCCTGTCCTCTCTCCCTTCTCCCTCTCTCCCCCACCCTCTCTCCCTCTCCCCCATTCTCCCACTCTATCCCTCCTCCCTCCGCACCCTCCCCTCCCTCCCTCTCCCTCTCTCCCCCACCTCTCTCACCCACTCCCCCTCCCTCTCTCACTCCCTCTCCCTCCCCGACCCCTTCTCGCTCCCTTCTTCACCGGGTCCCTCTCAGTCCCTCTCTCTTCCCCCCTCCCACCTCTTCCTCTTTTCCTCTCGTCCCTCCCTTCCCTCCAACATCCCTCTCTCCTCAAAATCCCTCCCTCTCTCCCCTCCTCTCTCTCCCCCCTCCCCTCCCTCTCTCCTCTCCTATCTCTTCCCCTCCCTCACTCTCCCTCCATTCCCTCCCTCCACTCCCTCCCCTCGCCCTCCCTCCATCCCTCTCTCCCTCTCCCCATCCCGCTCTCTCTCTACCCCCCCTCCAACTCCTTCCTCCCTCCCTCCCTCCCTCTCATCTCTCTCCCTGCCGCCTCCTCCGCTCCCCACCCTGACTCCTCTATCTCTCCCTCATCCCCTAAAATCTCTCCCCCTCCCTCTCCCCCTCCCTCCTTCCCTCCTTCCTTCCTTCCGAGAGAGAGAAACTGCAAAGGAAGCGACCGAAGACAGTTTTTCTTCCTTCCACCTCTGCTTGCTTAGTCGAACGTCCGTTCAGAAGACGCGTCGCCTTGGAAGCTCTAACGGGAATGGTGATTTGAGGCCAAGGAGGAGGAGGAGGAGGAGGAGGAGGAGGAGGAGGAGGAGGAGGAGGAGGTGGAGGAGGAGAGGGAGGAGGAGGAGAAGGAGGAGGAGGAGGAGAGGAGGAGGAGGAGGAGAGAGGAGGAGAGATTGATGAGAGTAGGAAGAGGAAGGAGAGGGAGGAGGATAGGCGGTGGGAGATGGATAGGAGAGGAGGATGAGAGGGAGGAGGAGGAGTATGAGAGGAGGAGGGTGGAGAAGAAGGAAGAGGAGATGAAAGGAGAGATCGTGAGGCGGAGATGAGGAGGAGGAGGAGGGAAGGGATGTAAGGAGGATGAGGATGAGGAGAGAGGAGGAGGAGAGGAGAGGTAAGGATAGTGATGAAGAGGTAGAGGAGGAGAAGAAGAGGAAGAGGAGGAGAAAGGATTAGAGGTAGGAGGAGGATAAAAGGAAGGGGATGAGGTGAGGAGAGGAGCGGGGAGAAGGAATGAAGATGTGGAGGAGAAGGAGAAGGAGGAGGAGGAGGGGATGAAGAGAGAGGAAAGGATTAGGAGATGAGGAGAGGAAAGATAGAGTAGGAGAGGGGATGAGGAGGATAGAAAGAGGGGTGATAAAGGGTGGAGAAAAAAAGGAGAGGAGAAGTAGAAGAGAAGGGGGAAGGAGGGGTAGAAAAGAAAAAGGTGAGTAAAGAGTCGTAGAAGGAGATGGTGATGAGGTGTGTTATGTAAATGGAAGAGGAGTGAGTAGAAGATATAAGAGATGAAATGATTGAAGGAAGAAGATGACGATATAGTAATAGTAAAAAAAATGTTATAATCATTATCATTACTACTATCATTACACTCACACCTTTTTATGAGAAAAATAACAACATATACAAACAGTTATAAGGGGCTATATTGACATCCACAACAACAACAAACAACGACACCACAACAAACAAAGGCACCTGCTTCCATGAACCCATCTCCGTCACCTAACATCTTCCCCTTCTTCTCTCCTTCTCTTCTCTCCTTCTTCTATATCTCTTCTTTCTCCCCTTCTCTTCTTCTTCCTTCTTCTCCTTCTACTCCTCTATCTCTTCTTTCTTTCACTCCTTCTCTCTTCTACTTCCCCTCTTTCCTTCTCCTCTCTGTCTCCTTGCTTCTCTTTTTCTTCCTCTTCTTTTTCTCTTCTCTTCTTCTTCTCTCCTCCTCTAGCTCCTTTCTTCCTCTCATTCTTTTCTTCTTGCTTTCTCATTCTTTCTCCCTTCTTCTTCATTTTTTTTTCATCTTACCTTCCTATCCTTTCTATTTCTGCTTCCTCTTACTTCTATCTTTCTTTTCTTCTCTTCTTCGTCTGCTGCTTCCTCTTCATCTCTCCTCTTCTTCCGCCTCCTTCTTCTTTCTTCTCTCTATCTTTCTTTCATCTCACTTCTCATTCGTATTCTCTTATCATCTCTGCTTTTCTTCTCTTACTTTCTTCTATCTTTCTGTCTTCCTTTTCCCTTTTTTTTCTGTTCTCCTTTCTTCTTTCTTCTACTCACTTCTTCCTTTATACTACTTCTCTTGCTTCTTCATCTTCTCTTTCTTTTTCGCTTCTCATTCTTATGCATTCTTTTCTTGCTTTCTCTTCTCGCACCCTGCATCTTCTATTCTCTTCTTCATCTCTCTTTCTCTGTTCCTTCTCTCTCTATTCTCTCTTTTCTTACTCGACTTCTCACTCCTCTTCTTCTTCAATCTCTTTATACTTTTTCTCTCTCTGCTTCACTTTCCTTTCTCTCTTCCATTCTTCTTCTTCATCTCCTCTCTTCTTCTCTTCCTCCCTCTCTTTCTTCTTCCTCTCTCTACTTCTCTCTCCTTTTCTTTCTCTCTCTTTGTCTCGGGGGGGGTGGGGTCGGCTCTCCTCTCCTACATCTTTCTCTTCTCACTTCTTCTTTCCTCTACTTTCTTGCTCCACTCCTTCCTTCTTTCTTCATCATTCTTCTACTTCTTCTGCTTCTTCTTTCACCTCTTTCGCTTCTATCTTTCTCTTCTCCTTCTTGGTCTGTCTTGCTCCTCCTTTTCTTTTCTCTCTACTTTCATTTCTTTTCTCTTTCTCTTCTCTCTCTTCGCTTCCTCTTCTTTCTTCTTTATATCTCTATTTCTTTCTTTTCTTTCTTCTCCCTTCCTCTCTTCTCTACTCTTCCCTTCTTCTCTCTTCTCATCTTCTCTTCTACTTTTCTTTCTCTCCTGCTTCACTTCGTTCTTCTTTCTTTTCTCTTTCTTCTTCGTTCTCTTCTCTTCGTTTCTCCTCTTCCTCGTCTCTTTTCTTCTTCTTCTTTCGTCCTCTCTTCTTTCTATCTTCTTCTCTTCTCTTTCCTCCGTATCTTCTCTTCGCTACTTCTCTCTCTCATCATCACTTCTCTCCATTCTTTCTTTTCTCTCTCCTTTTTCTCTACTTCTTCTTTCTTTCTTCTTCTTATCTTCTCTTTTCTATCTTCTCTCTCTTCTCCTTCTTCTTTCTTCTCTCTTACTTAACTCTTTTCTCTCTCCCTTCTCTTCTTTCTACTTTCTTCTCTCTCTTCTATCTTATTTTCTCACTCTCTTCAATCATCATTCTCTTCTCTCCTCTTCTCTCCTTCTCTTCCCTCTCCCTTCTTCTACCTTCTTTCTCTCCTACCTTCTCTTCTTCTTTCTATTTGCTTTCATTTCTTTTCCTATCTTCACTTCTTATTCTCTTCTCTTTCCGCATCTTCTTTTCACTTCTCTTTCTCTTCTCTCTTCTTCTCTTCTTCCGATCCTATGTCCTTTTTCTACTCTCTTCTTTCTTTCCCCTTCTCTTCTTCTTTCTCTTTCCTTCCTCCACTTCTCTCTCTTTCTCTTCTTCTTCTTCAAACTTTCGCTTCTTGTCTTTCTCTCTTTCTTTATCCTTTCTCTCTTTTCTTCTTCTTCATCTCTTACTTGCTCTCCCCTCTTCTCTTCCTTCTTTCTTCTTATTCTTACTCTTCTCTTTCTTCTCTTATTACTTTTCTTCTCTTCTCTATTTCTTTCTTTCTTCTTTCTTACCCTCTTCTCTCTCTCCTCCTATCCTTTCTCTTCTATTCTATCGTCCTATCTCCTTTGCTTTTTCTCCTCTACTTTCTTCTCCTTCTTCTTTCTCTTCTCCTTTTCCCTCTTCCTCTTCTTCTTCTTCTTCTCACTCTTCTCCTATTCTTCTTTCTTCTCTATTCTTCTCTCTCTTCTACTCTCTTTCTATCTTCTTCCTCTCTTTCTTCTTTCTCCTCTTCTCTTTTATCTCTTCCCCATCTCTCTCCTCTTCTCTTTCTGTGCTTTCGTTCTCTTCTTCTTCTTCTTACTTTCTTCATCCCTTCTTATCTTCTTTCTCTTTCTTCTATTCTTCTCTTCTTTCTTTTCTTTTCTCAGCTATGCTTCTCTTCTTCTACTTCATCAACTTCATCTTTACTCTGATCTTTCCTTTATCTTTCTTCTCTTCTCTCTTTCTCCATTCTTCTTCTTCTCTCTTCTCCTCTCGTCTCTTCTCTTCTCTTCTCTTTGTCCTGCTCTCTCTCTCTCTTTCATCTCTTCTTTCTCTTCTTCTTCATTTCTTCTATCTTTTTCACTTCTCTTTCTCTTCTTGCTCTCTCTCTATTCATCTGTCTACTTCTTTTCTCGTCTCTCTCTGAACTTTCTTCTTCTCTCTTTCTTTGCCTTCAGTCTTTCTCTTCTCTCTACTCCTTCTTTCTTCTCTTTTCTCGTCTCTTCCCGTCTTCTTCCTCTTCTTCTTTATCTGCTCTCTTTTCTTCCTATGCCTCTTTCTTCTTTTCGTTCTTTTCTACTTTCTGTCCTCCGCTTTCTCTCTTTCTTTCTTCTTTCTCCTCTTTATTCGTTCTATCTCTTACATAACTTTGCTACTTCATCTCTGTCTTCTCTACGGTCTTCTCTTCTTCTCATTCTTCTAATTCTTAATTCTCTTCTCTATCTCTCTCTTCGTCTTCTCTAGTCTTATATCTTTTCTCTTTCTATACTTTCAACTAATCCTCTACTTCTCTTCTCTTTATTCATTCTTCCCTTTCTCTCTAGGGTAGTGCGTGAGATCTCTTATTTCCTCAGTCACTTGACTTTTATCTTTCCTTTTCTCAATCTTCCCTCTCTTCTTCGTTTCTCTCTTTCTCTGTGTTTACTTCTCTGCTTTCTTTTATCCCCGCTTTCTACTTCTCTCTCTTTTCTCTCTTCTTATCCTCTTCTCGTTACTCTTCCACCCTTTCTTCTCTTTCTTCTTCTGCTTCTCTTTACTAGCCTTACTTCTTATCTCTTTTCTTTCTTAGTCTTTCTTTCTTCTCTCACCCTATCTTTCTCTTTCTATCCCTCTTCTTTCCCTTCATTCTATCTTCTACATTTCTTCTTTCTCTTCTTACTCTTCTTCTTTTCCTTCTCTTCTTCTCTTCTTTTCTCTTTTCTACTTCGTTACCTTTCTCTTCTCCTCTCTCTCCAATTCACTTTCTTCTCTCTTCTCTTCTCTTTCTTTTCTTCTGTGCTTGTCTTCTTACTTCGTAGACAGATCTCATCTTTTCTTTCTTCTTTTCTCTTGCCTTCTCATTCTTATCTATTATCTCTATCTTCTTTCTTTCGTCATCTCTTCATTCTTCTGTTCCCTCTCTTCTTCTCTCTTTCTTTCTTCATCTCTTCTTGTCTCTCTTTCTTCTTCTCTTGTCTGTCGCTTCGCACGTTCTTTCTTCTGTCCTTCCTCGTCTTGGCGAATCCATCCCTCAGTTCGCGAAGCCATCCTATCACCCCACCCTCAAACCCCCCCCCCCCCCTTCTCCCTCCTTCTCATCCCTCATACCCCCCCTCCTTCCATTTCCCCCTCACTCTGTCATCCCCCTTCCATCCCCTCACCCCTCCCCTCTCCCACACCCAGTTTCCTTCACTCAAAAGTGAATTCCCACGGTGGTTTGCGGTTAAGGGGGGAAGGAGGAAGGGAAGGAGGGAAGGGGAAAGGAGGGAGGGAGGGAGGGTGATAGGAGGGTAGAGAGAGGGAGGGAGGGAGGGAAGGAAGGAGGGAGGGAGAAGGAAGGAAAGGGAGAAGGAGAAGGAATAGAAGAGGGAAGGGAGGAAGGAGGGGAAGGGGTGAAGAAGGCAAAAAGATAAAGGATAAGGAAGAGGAGGGATTGAGGGAGAAGCAGAGAGAATAAGGAGAACCAAAGAAAAAAAAAATAAAAAGAAACAGTCCGGTTTCAACTTAAGGGGTGAAAGTTAGCCTGAAATAAGACATAATCTCAGAAAAAAAGAGAGAAAGAGACATCAAGAACAATCGCAGATAAAAAGCATTTCACATTCTAAACGTCTCCTCCCCTCCTCCCCCTCTACCTCCTTTTCCCCTTTCATCCTTTCCCCTTTGTTTTCATCCCTCATCTCTTCTCCCACCCACCTTTACTTTTTTTTTTTTTTTTATTCGCCTTTTCAATCAACGCCGCTCACCCCCCCCCCTTTGGCCACTCCCTGGCATACATACATACATACAGAGAGAGAGAGAAACAGAGATAGAGAGATATAGAGTAACGGACAGTGAGAGAGAAGAGAAACAGATAAATAGAGAGAGAGAGAAGAGAGAGAAGAGAGAGAGATAGAGAGACAGGAGACAGAGAGAGAGAGACAGAGAGAGAAAGAAGACAGAGAAAGAGAAAGAGAAACATAGAGAGACAGGAGACAGAGAGAGAGAGAGAGAGAGAGAGAAAGAGAGGAGAGAGAGATTATAGATATAGAGATAGAATAGAGATAGAGATAGAGATAGAGATTGGAGATTAGAGGATAGAGTATAGAGAGAGAGAGAGAGGAAGATAGAAGAGAGAGAGAGAGAGAGAGAGAGAGAGAGAGAGAGAGAGAGAGGGGGGGGAGAGAAAGAGAGAGGGGGGGAGAGAGAGAAAGAGAGAGGGAGGGGATAAAGAGAGAAAGAGAGAGGAGGGATAGAGAGAGAGAGAGAGAGAGAGAGAGAGAGAGAGAGAGAGAGAGAGAGAGAGAGAGAGAGAGAGAGAGAGAGAGAGAGAGAGAGAGAGAATGCGAGAAAGAGAAAGAGAGATAGAGAGAATAAGAGAATGAGAGAGATAGAGAGATAGATAGAGAGAGAGAGAAAAGAGAACCGTGGGAAATCCCACCGTAGAGGGAAATCATGTCGTGACACCCACTCGATCGCTTTCCTCTTGTGAGAATCGAAATATGATCTGTTTTACATCATCGGGTCACGTGATCTTGATGGATGTTCTAGATTTTTCTCCCCCTTGGGATTCTTCGGCTTTCTCCTTCGGTTGATCGCTGTCTGTCTGTCCGTCTGTCTGTCTGTCTGTCTGTCTGTCTGTGTCCGTCTATCTGCATTACCTTTCTCTTTCTCTTTCTCTCACTTTTTCTTTTTCTTTTTTTCCTTCGTATTGCCTCCTTTCATTGTCCCCTACTTCCTGCTTTTCATCCATCCATCTTTCCTCATTCACTCCTTCCCTATTCCCTCCCTCCCTTAACTATTCCCCCTTATCTTTCCTATCCCACCCTTCCTTCCCTATTTCTTACCTCCCTCCCTCTTTCCCTATTCCCTCCTTCCTTCCTTTCTACCTATCGCCCTTCCCTATCCCTTCCTTCCTTCTTTCCCTCCCTCTTTCCCTTCCCCCTCCTTCCTTCCTCCCCCTCTCCCTTCTTCCCTTCCTTTTTCCCTATTCCCTTCTTTATCTCCGCCCTCTCCCTCCCTTTTCAATATTATTCCCTTCATCCCCTTTCCCCATTTCCTCCCTCCTTCTTTCTCTCACTTCCACCCTCCTTCTTTCTTTCCCTATTCCCTAACTCCTTCCATTCCTCTTTCCTCCCTATTTTTCGCTAATCCCGTCCCTCCTTTCTTTACCTTTCCCTATATTCCTCCTCCTTCTCCCTTCCCACCCTCTCCCTCTTCTCTTGTCCCCTTCCCATCCCCCTCCCACCCTTCTTCCCAATTTCTCCGTCTCCCTCCCTCTTCCCAATTACCTCCCTCCCTCCCTACGCCTCCTCATCACCTCGTCATTACTTTAATCATCCCACTTCACTCCCTACCTTTCCTTTCTTCCCCCTACCTCTTCCCCCTCTCCCATTCCCCTAATTCCCTTTCACCCATTCCCCCCCCTCCCTCCCCCTCCCCTCTCTTCCCCCCCAACCTTCGTCCCCCCTAAATTCCCCGGCCATCCCTTCCCTTTCCCTATTTCCACTTCCCTCCTTCGCCCTTTCTCCACTCTTCCCCCGTCCTTTGCGCCGGGCTCCCAGAGTTCCTCCCGTTCCCCCCCCTCCCATCCCCCGTTCCCCGTACCTCCTCCCACCCCCAATTCCCCTTCCTCCCTTTCCCCTTCCCTTCCCCGTTCTCTCCCTTACCCCCTCCTTTCCCACCGGACTCCCTTGATTCCCCCGCGTCTCCCCTCTTTCCCTACTCTCACCCTCCCCCTGCTACCTCCCTCACATCCCATTCCCAATCCATTTCCCGCTTGTCCTCTCCCGGCCCCCCCCCGCCCTCCTTCCCTTCCCTCCCCCCGTGATTCCCCCTCCCTCACCCCCTATATCCCTTCCCTCCCCCCGTTCCCTCCCCCCCCCCTTCCCCTATTGCCCCCCTTTCCCTCTATTCCCTACCTTTCCCGTCCCTCCCATCCCGGTTCCTCCCCCTATCCCACTCCCCCCATTTCCCCCATTTTTCCCGCTCCCCGTCCCCTCCCGCCCCCTCCTCCCGACCGATCCCTCACCCACCCCTCCCCCTCTCCACCTCCCTTCCCCTTCCTTCCTTCCCTCTCCTCCCCTCCCCCGCCCCATATCCCCCCTCATCCCGTTCCCTCCCGTCACTGTATTCCCTTCCCTCTTCTTCCCTCGCCCCGCTTCTCTCCCTCATCCTTTCCCTATCCGCGTCTGCCCCCCCATGTCCCTCCTCCGCCTTCCCTCCCTCCCTATCCCCTTTCCCGCCCTCCCTATACCCCATTTAATGAGGTCTCCCCTCTCCCTTCCTCCATCTCCCCCTTCCCTCCCGAATACGCCGTGTGACATTCCCTTCCCGCCCCTTTCCCTCCCCTGCGCTATTGCCATAACACCCCCCCGTCTTTCCCCTTCCCTTCCTCTCTCTTTCCCCTTCCCTTCCCCCCCTCCCCACCCTCCCCCCCCTCCCCCCCTCCCTTCCATACCCAACGCCCACCCTTCCCCCCTCCCCCACCCATCCCGACATCCCCCCCCCTCCCCCCTTCCCTCCCTCCTCCCTCCCCTCCCCCTACCCCCTCCATCCCCCCCTCCCGTCGCTCCCCCTCCCTTTCCCTCTCTCCCACCCCCCCTCCCACCCTCGCCTTCCCTCCCGATTCCCGCCACCCCCCATCCCCCCCGCCCCCTCCCCGTCCGCCTTCCCCCTCTCTCCCCTCCATTCCCGCCTCCCTTAGTCCCTGCCCGGCACCTCCTTCCCCTTCCCCCTCCCCCCCTCCCCTCCCTGCTTCCTCCCTCTCCATCAACCCCCCGCGTTCCCACCCCGTCCCCCACCCCTCCCCCCCCACCTTCCCCTATCCAGTCCCCACCCCCCCCTTCCCAAATCGCCCATTCTCCCCCTACCTGCTTCCCTCCCCATTCCCCTCCCTTCCGCTCCCTTCCCTCCTCCCAAAACCCTTCCCTCCCCCACTTTTCCCCATTCACCTCCCACTCCCCCCCTCCCTTCCCTCCCTCCCCCCTGTATACCCTAGCCCCGTTTCCCTATCCCGCCTTCCCTTCCTTCCCACGTCCCTATTCCCTCCCTCAACCCTCCCCCCGTCCCCTCTCCCCGCTCTACAGTTCCCTTCAATTCCCTATCCGTTTCCCAACCCCCCCCCCCATCCCTCCCTCCTCCCCTTCCTGCCTCATCCCCCGTCCCCTCCCGCCCCTCCCCCCCTTCCCTTCTCCCCCTCCCCTCTCCCAACCCCACGTCCCTTTCCTCCCCCCCCCAAAAAATTTTTCAACCCTCCCTCCCCTCCTTCTTTCCCTATTCCCTCCCACCCTCTCTTCTTTCCCTCCCTCCCACCCTCTTTCCCAATTCCCTCCCTCCCTCTTCCCAATTCCCTCCCTCCCTCTTTCCCTATTCCCTCCCACCCTCTTTCCCTATTCCCTCCCACCCTCCCTCCCTCTTTCCCTATTTCCTATTCCCTCCCTCCCTCCCTCCCTCTCCCTTAGTCATAACCACCTGACAACGGTCAAGAGCAAATTTACTACACCCATTAAGATAAACAGGCCGTTCTTTTACGACCATGACACAGATTAAGAAGTCGGTAGATGGTGAAAGAGAGAGAGGGGGGAGGGGGGGGAAGGAGGGAGGGAGGGAGGGAAGGGAGAAGAGGGAAGGGAGGGAGGGAGAGAGAGAGGAGGGAGAGGGGGAGGGAGAGGGGGAGGGGAGGGGAGGGGAGGGAAGGGAGGAGGAGGAGGAAGAGGAGAGGGAGAAAGAGAAAGAGAGAGAGAGAAACAAAATACAGGAAAACTTAAGACGAGAGAGAGAGAGAGAGAGAGAGAGAGAGAGAGAGAGAGAGAGAGAGAGAGAGAGAGAGAGAGAGAGAGAGAGAGAGAGAGAGAGAGAAAGAGAGAGACCGAAAATTCACTAGCTCCAACCACAAAAACAACCACTCTTCCCCCCCCCTCCCTCACCCTTCATTGTTGACAGATCGACAGTAGCCACAAGACATCACCCCCCCTTACATCCTCCTTTCTCATACCCCATCCCTACCCTCCCCTCCCCCCTACCCCCTCCCAAACCCAAAATAACATCCCCCGCCACAACCAAATACCTCAAGACACCTGGAGGGGAGAGGGGGGAAGGGGGAAGGGGGAAGGGGGAAGGGGAGAGGGGGGGGCGTTCTTCACCGGTACTTCAAAGCGTCCACAGAAGTTGGTCTCGGGGGGAAAAAACGGTATCTTGATTATATAAAAAAATATCTTTCTTTAGATATTATTGGAAACAAACATAAATCATTATAATCGTTATCATAACTACACATTATGTATTAATTTAAAACAATTATAATCATAGCTGTCTGTCTGTCTATATGAACCTCCTCACAAAATCTTTTTTTTTCGAAAAGAAAACAATGACAAATTTCAACTAAACAACAAAACCATTTCAAGATAAATAAGACCTATTCTTCCTCCTACTTTCTCCTGACTACACGGTGCAACTATGCAACAACTACCCTACCTCCAGACTGCACTGTGCAACTATTCAACCCCCCCCCCCTCCGCCTTGCACGAGTCCCGTCACCGTCCATTCATTTCCTCCGTGTAGACGCCCATTCTTAAAACCATTTCCCGTAACTCTCTCTCTCTCTCTCATGTCGTGACGTCACAGCAGGTCGTGACGTCACTTGGTGTTTGTAACGAAAGAATGAGTTCGTAAGAGCTATTGTTCTATGACTTTAACAGGACTTTTATACCCATAATGTCATGCCTGTTTAAGTCTTTGTGATGTGAAACGAAAAAGGCAAACAAAGGAATGAAGCTGTAAGTGCTATTTTCATATCTTTTTAACGTGGCTTTTGTACCCTTAATGTCATGCTTGCAATTCTTTCCTTATTCTTATCATTTGTTTAACTGCAATCATACTTAAATAATAAATGAGATGACATAAATCATTAACAATGTGTTTCAGCTATCTATCAATAAATCATTATTGCATTTTTATTGATATGGACATCACTAGATTATACATCATAACTACAAAGCTAATCATAATTTTTTCATATCATTAGCAATAACTTTCGTAAACTACTCATAAAAAAAACACAAGAGTATTATAAAAAGGATTATTGAATCAATACTGAAGAAAAAAAATACATTTCTTTTGTCTTCCACAGCCCACATTTTCGAAAGTCAAAAAACAAAAATACATATAACACACAAGGTCTTAATCTAAGAAAAAAATATATATATAATAAATAAATAAAAATAAACTTACATAGTCTTGACCCCAAAACTCTATTATACAATTTTCTTTCCAGTCTCTTTTATTTCCCAATTTATTAACCAATGTCGATGACGTCATACTAAAAAAAAACAATGTTATTAGTTCAAACAATTAGCGATTGTCACTCTGTTCGTTAGCGAAACTGTTAGACCAACATAACGGGATAATCAACAACATGAACCGATTGAACATCCTGGTAGTTTCCTATTGTTTCTTAGGTTGTTGTCTATGTTGTTGCTTATGCTTTTATCTATGTTAATATTGCTTTATATGTTGTTGCTTATGCTGTTATATATGTTGCTTATATTGTTGTATGTGTTGTTGTATATGTTATTTATGTAGTTGTAAATGTTGTTTATGTAATTGTAAATGTTGCTTATGTTGTATATGTTATTAATGTTGTATATGCTGTTGCTTATGCTGTTGTGTATGTTGTTGTATATGTTACCTTTGTTGTATATGTTGCTTATGTTGTACATATTGTTTCTGTCCATGTTGAAAATTTCAGATGTTGTTTTGTTCTTGTTTCTGTTTTGTATGAAATGTTCTGGATGCTGTTGCTGTTGCCATTGTTATGTTTGTTTCTACTGATTGTTACAGATGTTTTTGTTGTTGTTCTTATATATTTTCATGTATTGAATGTTCTGTATGTTGTTTTTGTTGTTGCTGCTGTTGATATGTGGTTGCTTGAATGGAATGTTCCGGTCGGTGTTGTTGTTTATGTTCTTGCCCCCACAAAATCAGACCTCACGACATACACGCAAACACGAGAGAGAGATCTTACTCCTGTCACTTCGATGTTTCTTTCTTTTGTTGTTGTCGTTATTGTTTTTTTAATCTGTTTATCTCTTACTCAAGAGTATCTCTTTTCTCAACTATTAGTATCTCTTAGTAACTCTGCGTTCTCTCTTTCTTTCTCTTTCTTTCTCTCTCGTTCTCTCTCTCTCCCTCTCTCTCCAATTCTGTCCTTCTCTCTTAACCTCTCTCTCTTTTCCTCATCATCACACTCCTTCTTTTCCTCCACCTTCCACACCCCTCACTTTCCCCTTCCCCCTCCCTTCCTCTCGCCCCCCTCCATCCTCCCTCCATCTCCCTATATTTCACTATCCCATTCCCACACCCCACAGGAAGTTCAATTTTAGTCTTAAGTTTTCGTCTTGGTTTTAGTCTGCCTGTCTATCTGTCTACCCCCCCCACCTCTATCTCTACCTCTCTCTATCTATCTATATCTCTATCTCTCTCTTTCTCGCATCTTAATATTCTACCCTTTTTGTAGCTCAATCTAGTTTCTTTCTCTATCCAAGAAAAATACAGATACAATCTACCAACAATTAAACAAATAAAGCCAAACAAAAAAACAAGTACTTATACAACCAGCCATCCAACCAAACAACTAAACAAACAAACAAATACAACCAAACAACCGCAAATATAACTAACCAACCTAACAAAACAAACACACACACACACACAACCAAACAAACACAGATACAACCCAAGCAACCAACCGCCCAAACACAGCCCCCCAAAAAAGAAACACATCACACGGGAGAAAAATAAATACATCAACCAAACACCATAAACAATACACAGAACACAAACTCGGATCTAAGTGTCCTAGACAGGTAATTTCTCCTTAATTAGGCCTATAGGTAACCGAGGCCTCGATCCCCTTAAATTTCTAGAGAGGGAGAGAGAGAGAAAAAAAAATATCTAGGACGCGGAAACGGAGAGGATTCCGTCTCTCTTCTTTTTACGGAGGGGAAGGGGGAGGGGGAGGGGAAGGGGGAGAATGGGGTGAAATGGGGTTGGGAAGGGAGGGAAGAATGGGGTAAGAGGGTTGGAGTGAGGGTTTGGGGATGGGGGAAGAATGGGGGAAGGGGGTTGGGATGAGGGGGTTAGGGAAGGTGGGCGGGGAAGGAAGGGGTAAGAAGGTTGGCTTAAGGGGAGGGGGATGAAAGGGAGAGGGAGAAAATGGTTGGCTTAAGGGGAGAGGGGGAGAAAGGGAGAAGGAGAGGGAGAAAATGGTTGGCTTAAGGGCAGGGGTGTAGGTAGGGAGAGGGGGAGAAAGGGAGTGGGAGAAAATGGTTGGCTTAAGGGGAGGGGTGTAGGTAGGGGGAGGGGGAGAAAGGGAGAGGAAGATGGAGAAAATGGTTGGTGTAGGTAGGGGGAGGGGGGTAAAAGGGAAGGGAGGGAAGAGGGAGTGGAGGAGACATGAGGCAGGTTCAAAGAGGAGGGTGGAATAGAGGAAGAGGGGGGGGGGAGGGAGTGGTATCAGAGAGGGAGGGTACGGGGAGGGGTCATCTGCGGTCGAACCCCACTACCGGGTCGAAATGGGGGGGGGGGGGGTGGGGGGCAAGGAGGAATGCAATCCTGAGAAGGAGCCGGAAGTTTGGCAGAATGATTGTACAGCTCTTAACGGGGTCTGTCTTAGAGGAAATCAATGGATATAGATAAAAATCACACTCACACGCACACACACATACATACATACATACATACATACATACATATATATATATATATATATATATATATATATATATATATATATATATATATAATATATAATATATATATAATAAATATATAATATATACATATAAATATATAATATATATAATAAATATAT
>NW_028234404.1:5780028-5785028 GCF_977035675.1 Penaeus japonicus
GAGGAGGAGGAGAAGGAGAAGGAGAAGGAGAAGGAGAAGGAGAAGGAGAAGGAGAAGGAGAAGGAGAAGGAGAAGGAGAAGGAGAAGGAGAAGGAGAAGGAGAAGGAGAAGGAGAAGAAGAAGAAGAAGAAGAAGAAGAAGGAGGAGGAGGAAGGGGGGAGTGGAAGCGGCCTGACAGCAAGTTAATTAACAGCGTCTTACTTCCGGTCTCGGGCCAGGTAGAGTCTCGGCGACGAAGGAAACGCTGGTTGGTCTTCGTTTGTTTGTTCTTCCTCTTCTCGGGTTCTTATCCTGGTCTCGTTTCACCTCTCACCTCACTTGCGAACAAACGCATGCACGCACACACACTCGCCCTTCCACACCACCACGCTTTTACACGCTGCATTACGCGCTTTGTGGAGGCTTCACGCTCTGACCTCTCTATATCTTTCTCTTACCCTCATTTATTCATTCATTCTCTCTCTCTCTTTCTCTCTTCTCTTCTCTTCTCTCTCTTCTCTGTCTCCTCTCTTCCCCTTTCTCTGACTCTCTCAATCACGCTCCCTGCCCTCCCTTCCACCCACTCCCTCCCTATCCCTCGTCTCATCCCTACCCCTCCCCCTTCTCCTTCCCTCAGTAAAGAATTTCCTCAGGTAGGTCGAAGGAGTTGAGAGTGAGCTGTCCTTCAGGTCTCATCCTAAACGGACTAGCCTGCCATGGTCCTCCAGGCAGAGGCGAGTGCAACTGATAATTTTATCGCAGTGAAATATTGTTCCCTTTGTGTCCATAAATGCAGACTATGTATCAAACTCATGTGTCTATTGCTTCTGGAATATATACGTTTACTTAGGGTAAACTGTCTTGTGGCATAGGGAGACACGTAACAAAAGGACGCAAGATTTCCTTATATTTACACAAAAAAAGGCATGAAATACACTGATAAACACTGGATGCAGACTTTTTCATGGAGCAGCATAAACAGAGCAGTATCTAGCGTGGTGGAAATACCCTTAATGCATATATTCCCTGAATAACTGGTAGGTATTTAGGCATTTCTATATTTTCGAACACAGGCACAAGACAAGATAAATAATCACAAAATACACACAAGAACGTATACTCACAAATATAATTAAACAATGCCACGAATTGAAGTCGTCACTTTTCGAACTTGCAATGAAAGTTCTTCCTTCTCCCTACGTCCGAGGAAGTACTTTCAATAAACGTTCGAAAAGTCTCTATTTTAGTTGGTTCTTACTGTGGCAGTGTTTTTTTTATTATTATTATAAAGGCCAAGAGGGTGAAACCCCAAATGCAAAACATAATGTATGCTTTCACTCATTTGGCATTTGCTATATCAAAAAAATATGTGAATCATTACACTCCTATCATAATATTTGACCTCTTCTAAGCTTTAATTAATACTTAAGGACAACATCTACCACTAAAGCAGCCTAGTAATACCTTATCGACTGTCATTTGTTTACCGGAATAGCAGACGAATTTCCGTATAAGTACAGCCCTTCCTCCACTTCTGCTTCCTGTCCCTCCGCCTTCACCTTTCTTCCTCCCCTTCCTCCCCCTTCACACCCCTTACTGTCATTCGCTTCCCCTCCTCAATCATCATACTCTCAACCTTTCCCTCCCTTATCACCCCCTCTTCCTCTACTCCTTGACCTTCCTCCCCCCATCCCCTAACTCCCTCGCCTCTTTCCTTCTCTCGCTCTTTGACACTCTCTCTCCCTCTCTCCCTCTCCCTCTGTCTCTGTCTCTCTCTCCCTCTCCCTCTCGCACCCCCACCCTTCCACCTCTTTCTATCCCTTCCCCACCTCCTTCTCCCCTTCTCTACCTAACCTAACCCCCACCCAAACCACCCTTCAGCTACCCCCCCTCCCCGTCATATCCTATCCTCCCTCCTCCCCTATCCCCCTGGCCCCCTCCTCCCCAGGACAGCTGATTCGAGTCCGGAAGGTCATGCCTCGAACACTCTTGTCAAACATTAACATTCCCGAACAGTGTGGCGAGACGCAGGACCTCAGTACCTCCACGCATGTTTTTTTTCAAATCTTATTCTTCGTTATTCATTTGTTATCGTTAGCTTTATGGATTATTATTTATCTACACAGTGTTGTTATTCATTTTTCTATAGAATCTGAGTTCCCGGGGCTACGAGTATAGGAATATAGAGAGAGTACTTGTGCTTTTAGCTCTATTTTCTACATATTTCATGCCTAATAGTGTTCTGTTTTATAAGGTCATGCACGTTAGTTTTTGTGTCGATCTTCATGCAGTCTTCGTTTTAAGATAAACCATTGACTTATTAATGACATTCAACATCATCAATATCTAGGTACTGCTATTATTGATGTTTTTATCGTTGATTTTTCTAATATAATTCTAGATTTTTCATTACGTGTTTATTCTTTTTTTTTGGGGGGGAAGGAGAGGGGCTCTTAAAAAAATCATTACAAACGCATCCAAAAAAACGTCACATCTTATCACAGCGGAAACATGTTTTGACGAAATTAACAATTCCTCATGCAATCATCATGCGAAAAAAAAGGTTATTACCACCATCAACTCGGGATCTGTTTTGCCCCCGTCTCACAGATGGTCTCTTCTCATGCACCGAGCCTGAAGCATGCACGCTGCGGAGGTCAAAGGGAGACAAGCTCTGCATGCTGACCTTTTTTTTTGATTGCGCGTGTTTGGTGCTTGGCAGGGGTAGGGTGTGGGAGGAAGGGAGGGAGGGAGGGAAGGAGGGAGATAAAGAGGGGGGAGGGAGGGAAGGAGGGGAGAGGGGGGGGGAGGGGAGAGGGTGTGGGAGGAGGGGGGGGGAGGAGGATGTGGGGAGGGGAGGGAGGGAGAGGGAGGGGGAGGGAGGATGTGGGGGGAGAGGGAGAAAGAGAGGATGTGGGAGAGGGAGAGAGAGAGAGAGAGGATGTGGGTGAGGGTGAGTGTGAGGGTGTGGGTGTGGGTGTGGGTGAGGGTTAGTGTGAGGGTGAGGTGAGGGTAAGGGCGAGAGTTTGGGTGAGGGTGAGGGTGTGGATATGAGGGTGTGAGGGTGAGGGTGAGGGTGTGAGGGTGTGCGTGTGTAAGTACGTGCATGTATATAAGTTTTGATCTATATACAGCACCATGCTCTTATTTCAAATATCATCATAAAATACACATAAGCATCGAAAATGCGTGATATATCCTATACGTGTTATCAATACATCCCAACAGCAACAAATACAAAAAAACTACCGACGGAAAACTCCATTTTTTCCCACTTTTAATCCAACAAACTTCCTGTCCTGAAACAAAAGCCCTCTCCCGCTCAACCTAAAACTCAACTTACCCAAAGGACAGCCAAACAGCAACAGAAATGACTGCAGCAAGACTCCAAAAAGATCCTTTCCAGTCAAAATAAAAAGGAAGCTGTTAATATCCTTCCATCCAACGCGGTTCCATGCTGTAGCGGAAGGAACCAAGGAACCAAGGAACCAAGGAACCAAGGAACCCCCGAGCACCTGTGGTTCAACGATGCAATGATCACTGGTATCCTGTCATCAACACACACACGCCTTGGGACCTTCTCTGCAACACACTAAAGGTTCCCTGTTGCACACTTTACGCATGTCTGGAACGCATTTTCTTTAGGTGCGTAATCCACTTCTTTATATTTATGTTTTAGGACGCATGGTTATTTTCTTTTCATTTCACGTTAAAAAAAGCATCATTATCGTTCTCTTTTTTGGATAACCGAAAGATTTTCTGAACTCGCAGCGTCTTGTTTTATCACAGCGCACAAATTCACAACAACACAAAAACAAAAACGCACTTCAACTCATGCTTATTATTATAATATCACTAACAATTCTATCCTTCGGCATGGATATCTTTTTCCTCTCTCTCTCTCTCACGCCCACACACCGCCACCACGCACGCCCATCACATCACAACAACATCACCACACGCCATCCACTCCACTCCCCCCTGAAGCGGCCGCCGCGGTCTTTGTTTCGGCTTCAGAGGCTCAACAGTGACTGAAACCACAGGTCTTCGGGAACTCAACAGCACTCCAGTTCCCAGACGTTCCTGCGGGGTTTTTCGCTGTTCTTCGGCGGGTTTCAGAAGCGAGCGATTTTTAAGGGACTCCTTTTTTTTTCTTTTCGTTGCGTTTCGTTCGTTCGGATCGGTTCGGGGATCTCCAACCGTGCGTAAGATTTGAGGAAGAGAAAAGAGGTCTTCTTCGCTTTTTGTTTAGATACGGCTTTGTTTTTGTTGTTGTTTTTTTCATAGGAAACGATACTTGTTTTTTTTATTATTGTGTGTGTAAGATGGGTCTCTTAATTCCCTTTTTCAAATATTTTTTCAACCGCGTGGGTCAGAATTAGAAGTGAATTTCGATCTCGCTAAAGTGTTTTTTCTATGCTATAAACTCCTTTATCTTGTATTAACCATCAGCAGGAAACACAAAAAGAGTATATCTCAGGCGGTATCGACGTATCATCAGAATTTTCGCGAGAATGCTAAATTTAAGGCGCCTTTGATTGTCTTTTTGACGTTCCCTCTACCTGACTCATGGCGGCCGTGTTCGTGTGCGTGCGTTAAATCTATTTTTTCCCCTTCTCGTTGTCTTCTCATATTAAGATTTTCCCGTTATTCTCTTTATATCTATTGTGAATCTTTTACCAAAACTCGCGGAAGTGTTGACAAAGTGATATATATCTATGAATACTCTTTGGCAAAAGGAATTCCATCGGAAAAAGGTAAGACAAAGACCCCGGCGTGAGGAGACATCAACGCGTCAGTACATAGCTATCCAAGCGCGTTCTTGTCCTACAAGTTTCAATCTTTTTATCAAATAAGAATCACACTTAAGGACAATCTCATCTTCGCCAACCTCTCCTAAAGAACCTCTACACGACTGTAACTACATAAAAGAGAAAATCTACAACAAAACCCAAATCCAAACTAAGACCTAAGCCACACGAGCAAAGAATCGGACGAGCGAACGTCACAGCCCGAGGCAA
>NW_028234404.1:5795028-5800028 GCF_977035675.1 Penaeus japonicus
TCTGTCTCTCTTTAGACGGCATCAGAGAAGATCTTGGAGTTGCAAGAGGCTTCTTCTTTCCCTTATTTTTAATCCTTTCATTGTAGTCTTTAGCCCAGGGAGCTGAGTCTCTCCAAGTGGCCATTGCACCATCACTCAGACTCGCAGCATCTCGGTCGAACCAGGAGGCATCATCTGCTGAGGAGTGGCCCTTGTTCTTCCTTTGTAGGGGTCTTGCGGCTGTTGCTGTCAAGCCGTCAATGCTTTGGGTCTTGGATATCTTTCGAGGTCTTGGAGGCAGCGGAGGCTTGATCTGTGAAGGTGGCGCGACTTTCTCAGGGCTTTTGCACCTTTCTAGCGTCTCGTATTTGAGGATGATGTCATGAACTGATCCGCGTTTAGACAAGATATTCTTGCTGGGAGCTTCTTCCACATTCTCTCCATTACCTTCAGGACTTTCATTCGCTGGTTCCTCATCCTTTGGTATCTTGTCAGTCTGCTCTTTGGCCTTTTCTTCTTTGCAAACTTTGGCTGGAGGATTTCCTCTTTTCTCAGGGACCGGTCTCTTGGGTTCTTCCACTTTCGACATCAATGGCGAAGAACTTCCTTTAGATGTCGAGTCTTTGAGACTTCTTATCTCAGGCTCTACTAAGGACCTCCGTCGTGGCACATAGGGATAATAGTCATCGTCATCATCAAAGTCTCCAGGTTCAATGTAATCATGGCTGAGCGTTAACATCCTCACATCAATCATGAACTCCTCTTGGGTCGGGAAGTTGTTTTCTTTGAGAATGTCGTCGTAGCTCCTCGAGAGGCCGTTGTCCGGGTTTCTGTCCAAGGCACTCAAGTCCATCGTGCTTTTAGACTTCTTTCCGATTGCTGTTTTGAAAGCCCTTAAGGGGCCAGAGGTTTTCGGTTTCACGGGAGGCCGAAGCTTCACTTCCTGTTCACTAACACCTGGCATCTTGTAGAACTTTTTGCCTCCTAACTTGTTTTTCTTCATTTTCTTAGCTGCTGAGGCGGAAGACTCGATGCTTGTGTAACTTGTAATGGACACGGAGTCCCCTTCTACTTTCTTGGACTTCGAATAAGAGAACTCACTGGCGTCTTTGGCGAATCCTGTCAGCGTTGGTTCAAACGGAGCCGGATTTCTCAGCCTGTGGAGGTTGACCTTAAAATTGCTCAACTTGCCGAGGTGTTCGGAGAGGTGGCTCCCTGTGCTCGATCTTACTGAGGACGCGTTTTCCAGTTCTACTTTCTTCTTTCTGAGGAAGGTCATCGGGGACGCACTTAGAGATTCTGTAAGGGGCTTCTTAGGCGGAAGGGCTGGCTTCTCGACTTTCTTCTTGCGCATGAAAGGAAGGGGCGACAGATTTTGAGCTTTTGTCTCGGGTTTTTCAAACTTCTCCTTCGTCGAGCTATTTTTGGGCATATGCAGTTTCCCAATGCCTTTGTTCCACGACTTCTTCAGGGCTTTGTTCATGCCGCCGAGAGTCTTGGGTTTCCGATGTCCTTTCTGGCATTTGGGACAGCACGCCTCGGGAGGGTAAGTCATGATCTGCTGTACCGTCGGCAGGTCGAAGCTCACAGACTTTCGTCGTTCGTAGGTCGACGACCAGCTCTGGCGCGGGTTCGTGGCTCGGTCGAAGGTATCCGGCTTTCTTTCCCTTTCCCCCTGCAGCGCCGAACAGCTTTTCCAAGACGAGAGAGGTGGCTTTTCTTTGACGTTCATCGGGAGGTACTGAGGCGGCTTGTCGAGATCGTTACCGACGCTCTTCCAGGCCGAGAAGTTCAACCTCTCGCCGTTATCTTCGTCAGGGTCAGACGAGGACGTCATGCTGATCCTCCGCAGAGCGTCACTGCTGCCCGTCAAGGAGGGCGAACACAAGTCGCTAAATTCCTTCTGGCAGGTGATCGTCAGCGAGGATCGTCTGGGTTTCAGTCTCAGCTTCACTTCGTGCGCCTCCGCTCTTTCTTTCTCCGGCGATTCGTCTCGTCCTCGACCGAGTTCGTGCGCCGGGGGGGTTCGGGCCTCATTCAGGGGAAGGCGGCAGTGGTTACACTTGGATTGGGTTGGGGGGAGAGTGGGGGGGAGGGCCCCATCCTCTTGATGTGAGTGTTGCATTTTGATATCACTTCGAGTTCGTCTGCTATTTTAAAGTCATGTTAGTCATTTGAGTGGTTGGGTTATTTCCTGGTGATACACGGAAACCAGGGATACTTTCCTTCCCTATAGATTTTCCAAAAGGTGATCATTGCACGTAAGAACGTTCACTTTGTTTTTTACGTCGATTTATTTACATCATCCTGAACGATAACCAGACCTAAGAAAAAAAAATAAAGATGAAGATAATGAGATGAACTTAATCCTTGTTTTTTTTTTCTTCTTCTTCAACAGATCCACTTTTCATCACATCACAACACTGATCAACACCAAAGCCGAACGCATCACAGAACCAACGTCACTTCCTGCCACACCAACACAAAATCGCCCCCCCCCCCTTCCAAAAAAAATAAAAAAAGGAGACCATATTTCTTCACCGTAAGAAAGAGGACACTACTTCTTACAACAAGTGCACGGAACTGACTGAACAGCTGTCGGTGGTGGTTCCTGGCCGACAAATGCTGGCACACATGTTCTCGCAGCTGTGGCTCGGTTATCAACACAGGTGAATCACCGGGGCTGACTCTCCCTGCTGCCACTTCTCTGCCCCTGGGGGAGGCAGGGAGCTGTTGTATCCATGGGGATTTTTCTTTCTTGTGTCCAGGAGGAAGATTGAGGAAACTTATTTCTTTTTCTTAGAGTTGTCGGTTCTTTGCTGTTGATGATTTTTCTTGTTGTTGGTATCTGTATTTCACAAGATATATGCTTTTGAGATTTAACAAGAGCAACAGTATTTTGTTCATTTACATGCAAATAGAAATGGCTGGGTGACCTGGTCTCTTTAAAGTTATCGTCTTATTTTCGTTTTGAAAGTAGTGCGTCGATGTAACCTCCATTTTGCTATAAAATGTCTTTTCTTGATGAATAATTTTCCAGATATTGGGTTTTCTAAATATTTTCTATGTGATGGATTTTTATATAATGCACTTTCTATATGGCGATTCTTTTCCTTGTATTATACTTTTTATGTAATGTATTTTCTTATATTGTCTTTGTCGAGATACTAAAAGAAACACTGTTGCACTGATTTAACTCGCTTGTGTATTAAGAGGGGTATATATTATCTTATCTTAAAATCTGTGTTTTTGTATAAATATCTATATCCCTTTTAGACTACTATGATAAGTGTAGGTTTGGTATTTATGTTGACATACACACACACACACACACACACACACACAAACAAACACACATATACGAGAATGTGCGTGTGTGTGTGTGCATGTATGTGCGTATGAGCTTACGCCTATGGGTACATGTATATGCGGATATTTTTACATGTGGATATAATCCTAAATCCATCAAAGATCACACAGTCAGAATACACCAACCAGAAAATTTATCATTAACATCACATTACGGACGAATGACATCGAAACAAACATTTATTCCATCATGAATCATCAAAAAAAGCAACAAGCCAACGCTCAAAGATCTATATTATCGTTCAATCCATCTATTTATCTATTTCGCTAAACGGTCCTATTTCAACCCTCACACACACACGAATGACCAAAACAAACAATTTCGTAATGCCAACCCGAACGAATCAAGCATCGCCAAGGCAAATTAGTCGCTATGTCACAAGGCAATAAGGATCCTTCCATTCATCGCATTACCGTGTATGTGACCTAATTAAAAGGGCGGAAACTGGGTTGCGTTCGTGTTTGTCAATATTCATATATATACATATAGGTATACGGGCTGTTAGGTGTAGGGGAGGAGGGAGGGAGGAGGGAGGAGGGAGGATGGGGAGGTTGGATGGAGGAGGAAGGAGGGATGAGGGAGGGAAGAGGGAGGATGGGAAGGTTGGATGGAGGAGGGGGGAGGGAAGAGGGAGGAGGGGGGAAGGAGGAGGGGGAGGGAAGAGGGAGGAGGGAGAAGGGGATGTCAGATGCGGGAGGAGGAGGAGGAAGAGGAAGAAATGGGTGTAAGAAACAAGGGAGAGGAGAAATGGAGGGAAAGGAGGAAGGGAAGGTGTGAATGTTGAGGGGAGATAGAAAAAAGAAAGAAGAAGAAAGAGGAGGAAGAGGATGAGGAAAAGGAGGGGAAGAGCTTTCAGGAAAGGGGGGGGATAGGAGGAGGGGAAGTGGGGTGCAGTCGCTAGGGAGAGGGGGTGATTAGAATAGATGCGAGGGGGGGGGGGAAGTGAATAGGAAGAGAATATAAAGGAAAAAGAGTAAGAGAAGGAGGGGACAAGAGGAAAGAGGAAGAGTTACAGCCCCAGTTAGCGTGATTTTCATCTTATCAAAATAATCACCCGATAATCTCCGAATTGGTGTTTTTTTTCGGACGAAATATTATAAAAAAAAAAAGTGAACGATGGCGAGAGAGACACGTAAATAGCGCGTTGTTGTCTATTGTGTTGATAAATATTTGGAACAAAATTTGGCAAGCATTTTAGCGAAATATTTGTCTCGTGAAATTATCGCCTGCTTTTTTGAGTGGGGGGGGGCGAGATAATTTATTTGACGTATGGATAAAACTGGTCAATTAGAGAGAGGGAGAGGGAAAGAGAGAAAGAGAGAGAGAGAGAGAGAGAGAGAGAGAGAGAGAGAGAGAGAGAGAGAGAGAGAGAGAGAGAGAGAGAGAGAGAGAGAGAGAGAGAGAGAGAGATTTCTTCTACAGAGAGAGTGAGTGAGAGTGATAAAGCAAGAGCGAGCGAGATAGAGAGAGAGAAAAAGAGATTTCTTTTATAGATAGAGAGAGATCTCTCCTAAAGAGAGAGAGAGAGAGAGAGAGAGAGAAAGAGTGCATTTATTCAATAGATTATGTTCATCACATTAATGTACTACTCCGCACCACTACTTACTAAAATTCAAATACCTCTTATATATATCTGCATTTCCCGATGACT
>NW_028234404.1:5806905-5809405 GCF_977035675.1 Penaeus japonicus
TCTCTCTTGCTTCATTTCAGCTTACCTCCCATTATCTTCTATTCCTCTTCACCATCTTTATCACCCCACACTCCATCTCCCCTTTCCATCCTTTTAAATAATATTCGATAACCTTTATCAACTCATCATAAAAAAGAGAGAGAGAGAAAAAAAAAACGTAAAAAAAAAATCTTTTGTTATTTCCTCGTGTGATACACCTCCCTCCTCCCCCCCCCCCATCCCCTGCTTACCACCCCTGACACCCTCCTTACCCCCCCCCCCTCCCCCACCACAACGGTCCTCATCGCTGTATTAGTCATCACGGAACTAAACTGCCGCCTCATCCTCCCTCCCTGCATCCACCCTTCCACTTTACCCTCCCTTCACCCTTCCACTCTTCCACCCTTCGACTTTTACCTCTCTCCACCCTTCCACTTTTCTCTCTCTTCACCCTTCCACTTTTCTCTCTCTCTTCACCCTTCCACTTATCCTTCGCTTTATCATTTCACTCTTGCCTAACTCCATCCTTCCACCCACTTCCGCGTTTTCAATCTTCTCACTCCACCCTTCCACTCCACCCCTCTCCCCTCCACCCTTCTACTCCCTCTCCCACCGTTCCACTTGTCCACAACCCTCTATCCTCTCGCTCCACTCTTCCACCCTCTCCCTCTAACCATCCACTATCTTTCCATCCTTTTCATCTTTTCTCTCCACTCTTCCACCCTCTTCCTCTACCATCCTTCTCTCCTTTCCACCTCCTCCCTCCGCCCTTCCATCTGTTCATTCCATTCTTCCACCTTCTCGCTCCACCGCGCACTTTATTTTCGTCCTTCCTCTTCTATATGTGTGTGGATGAGGCTTTGGTATTATACTGGTGTCTGTGGCTTCCACTAGTCTTTTTCTCTCTTTCTTTGCTTCCTCTGTCTATCTGTCTGTCTGTGTCTTTACCCCCTTCCCTCTCTCTCTGCCTTCTTCGTTCTCTCTCTCTCTTTCTCTGCCTCTCTCTCTCTACACGCTCTCCTTCATCTCCCCCTCAACTCTCTCTCTCTCAGCTCTCTCTAAACACAACACACTGCATTCTGCACTTCTCTTCTTTCCCATTGCTCTCTCTCTCTCTCTGCTCTCTTCATTTCTCTCTGCCATTCTCGTCTCTCTCTCCTTCCCTCTGCTTCCCTCCTTCCCTCCCCCTCTCTCTCTCTCTCTCTCTCTCTCTCTCTCTCTCTGCATTCTTCATTCCTTCTCTTCCCATTTCGCTCTCTCCCTCCTCTCTCTTTCTGCCTTCTTCATTCCCTCTCTTCCCATCTCTCTCTCTCTCTCTCTTTCTTTCTCTTTATCTCTCCGCGCTGACAGGACTGCACATGCATTTCTTGCCGGCCGTGCATGAGAGCGCAGTGTCACCTCCCAGCGTCAGTCACTGGTGCATGACGCCTGACGCGCATGTGGTACATCATCTCAAAACACGGATTTTATCAAACTTATGATGGAATATTCCCAGATGATGATAAAAGTTCTGTTATATGAGATTAAGATTATCAGAGATTAAAAGAAATAATAATAATTAAGATGGGGATGATTATAGAAACTTATCTCGGATGACTAATTGTGAGAATAATTGCCACCTTGACAAAAGACAGTTTCGTTCATTGTATTTCTGTTGCATTTTGCAAAATTACGTGCGTTCTGTATTGCATGACATTTACAAAGCAAAACATAACGGACCATTGAACGTGAAGCCTAGCCCATGTTGCAGGCATTCTGTTGACCTAACACGTTGGTCGCCCTTCCTCTCTCTCTCTCTCTATCAATCTCTCTCTCTGTCTCTCTCTCTCTCTCTCTCTCTCTCTCTCTCTCTCTCTCTCTCTCTCTCTCTCTCTCTCTCTCCTCCTCCTTTCCCTCCTCTTTCTCTCTTCAATATCTCTTCTCTCTCTCTCTCTCAATATCATCTGTCTGTCTGGCTATCTGTCTCTCGGTCTGTCTCTCTCTCCTCTCTCAATCGCTATATCTCTCTTATCTCTATATATAGCTCTATCAATGCTCTACTCTCTTTGCAATCTCTATCTCTCTATCTTAGCTCTTTGCCTCTCTCTATCTCTCTTCGCTACATCTTCTCTCTCTCTCTCTCTCTCTCTCTCTCTCTCTCTCTCTCTCTCTCTCTCTCTCTCTCTCTCTCTCCCTCTCCCTCTCTCTGTATCTGTCTCTCCCTCTTTGCCTGTCTCTCTCTATCAATCTCTCCATCTCTCTCTCTCTCTATCTCTCTCTCTCTCTCTCTCTCTCTCTCTCTCTCTCTCTCTCTCTCTCTCTCTCTCTCTCTCTCTCTCTCTCTCTCTCTCTCTCTATATATATATATATATATATATATATATATATATATATATATATATATCCTCTATATTTCTCTCTCTTTCTGTCTCTGTCTGTCTGTCTCTCTCTCTCTCTCGCAAGGAGCAAAATAAGGGAAAAAGATAGAGAAGGAGAAAAAAAAGAGTAAACCCTAGAAAGAAAGAAAGAAAAAGAGAAAGTG
>NW_028234404.1:5819405-5829405 GCF_977035675.1 Penaeus japonicus
CTAAAAAAAGAAAACGAAACAAAAAGAAAAAAAGGTCTGTTCCTCTTTTTAACCCAAACCCCTTGCGGATAAGAAGGCCATCTTGCCTTCAGGTCCAAAGGTTAGGTCCGTGTCCTTCTTGCCCGCAACACAGACACACACCTTCCCTCGGTCACCGAAGATAAAAATTCCGTTGGATTTTCCTTTTCGTTTAAAATCCGACTTCAAGGCTAAAATGCTAACAAAAATGATCTAAGTGTATGAATTCAGTCTCTCAATATTGTTATTCTCATTTTATTGATATACAATATGCAAATTGTATAATCATAATTATGGAACTCAATTCTCTGTTTCACTAAAAAGAACAAGATAGCACCTAATCAGGATAATGAAAGATAAAAAGCATATATAATTTAAGTTCATATATCAAACAAAAATATGTGATATGCATATCATATTCCCATAAATCATATAAAATTCTATCCTTCACGAGGAAACAGCTGATCGGAATGCCTGGAGAAATACTTAACGTCTGTGTTTCTCCGAACCTCTTGTCGACGAATTCTCAAAACCACATTCTTTTGCTAAGAGACTGATTAATCGGTTTTTGACTAAATATATGGAATGATTAATGCTATAAACTAGACTTGTATTAGCATATGATGATGGGTCTTTAACGTACGTGCTTCTCCGAACCTCTTGTTGATTAACGAGTTCTAAGAACGGCATCGGTCGTTGAAAAAAAAATAAAAAAAATTGATGGGTTATAGAAAGGTATCGATAAATGAGGTTATTATATATTTATAAAACGTGGTTTTGATATTAGATTATAATAATGATATCTTACCATATTGAATTGTTATCACCAGTAAGTAAAATCAATTGAAATCCGTGATAATGAATAGATAAATTCAAAAAACATATTTACACAAAACAGAAAAAATTCAACTTGACTTTATTCACACTGCAACCGGAAGGAAGCACGCAAGACGAAAGCCTAAGAAAGTCATGAAGTTAAACCTGCCTTTCAATCTCTGCAGTTGCAAACATCACGACGTTAACGAAGGGCATTAGTGTGCTTCTCCTGCTGTTGCTACGTGCAAGAGCACAGAGTTGCGTTTGACCCTTGATGGCAGGTCAATATTGACTACCAGAGTTCACACCTTGATGTTTCCCTTGAGAGAGAGAGAGAGAGAGAGAGAGAGAGAGAGAGAGAGAGAGAGAGAGAGAGAGAGAGAGAGAGAGAGAGAGAGGAGAGAGAGGGGGGGGGGGGGGGGGGGAGGGAGGGAGGGAGGGAGGGAGAAGCAGTGAGAAGCAGGGAGAAAGAAAGAGAGAGAGAGCGAGAGAGAGAGACAGAAATAGATAGAATGGGAGAGAGAGAGAATCAGGGAGATGGAGGGAGAAAGAAAGAGAGTGAGAGAGAGAGAGAAGATGAAGGGAGAAGGAAGTGGGAGGAACATCATGACTCTGACCCTTCCCTCAGACACATGCACAAAATAAATAAAATAAACAAATAACCAGAAGAACACCAACAGTAACAAAACATTAAATATATTTTCTCTCCACTCATTCGTAAAATACCTAAACAAAAAGAGATAAAAGATAAAAGCCACAAATTAAGGAAAAAAATAGAAAAATAAACGAAAGTAAAACAAATCGATGAAAATAAAACAACAAAACCCATTTTCAAAATCCCACCAAAAACACAATCCTCTTTTTAAATATATATATTTTTTTTTCAAATTATTCCTTAATCTATTATCTAAAAAAAAAGAAAAAAAAGTTACCCCAAAATAGTCACTTTTTCGGGAAAAAGAAATATAAATATTATTTCCTTCTCAAAAACTTCACAGATTCCGACAGCCTCTGGCATCACGTCTTAGACATTACTTCTAGAAGATTCTGGAGTAGAGTTACGTTAGTCAGAAGTTATAAAACATTCTTACTAAGAATTATATCATGGTCTGGGTTTCCTTTTTGATCGCACAGTTGAGAAGCATGACAGAGAAATAACTTGTTTTATTGCTTATTTCTATTGATACAAAAAAAGAAAAAAGAAAATGGAGAATGATTGGTCAAGTTTTTTTTTAATTTATTATTATTTTTTTACGCAGACAAGAGAAAAAGAAAGAAAAGGAAAACGGAAAATATGAGATATAACGATTTGTAAAGAAATCGATTCTGTATAGAAGAAAGGAAATGGAAGAAAGGGAGAAAATATAAAACATGGAATGGAAATAAGAGCGAGAGAGAGAGAGAGAGACACAGAAGGAAAGAGAGAGAGACAGAGAGAGAGAGAGAGAAGGAAAGAGAGAGAGAGAGAGAGAGAGAGAAGGAAAGAGAGAGAGGCAGAGATAGAGACAGACAGAAAGACAAAAAGACAAACAAACATAAAGAGAGAGAAAAGAGAGAAAGAAAAGAAAGAAAGAAAGAAAAGAAAGAAAGGAAAAAAACACGCAAAACACACAACTCAAACGAATCACTAAAATCACTTTAAATAACCCCCCCTCGATCCCAAAACTGTATCCGATCTTGACTCATCTGTGCGCGCTCACTGGAACAGCCGACAAAGGGAGATAAGTAGTAAGGCTGTTACAGCGAGCGGACAATTTGGTGATTTTGAGGGATGGGGAGATTTTTAGTTTTTATTTCTCTCTTTTCTGTTTCTGTGGATTTTTTTTTTATCGTCTTTTAATATATTTTTTGTATTTTTTTATGATTATTATTATTATTTTTTTTTTATCTTGTTTTTGGGGTAGAGAGGGGGTTCCTGCATTTAAGTTTGTCTCTATATATCTATTCACATACACATACACAAACACACACACACACAACAAAACGCAATCACACACACACACACAAACACACACACACACACGCAAAATAAAACGCAAACACACACATACACACACACACACATACAAACACAGACACACACAACACACCCGCACAAAGCACCTCATCCCGTGATCGCCCATTGTCTCTCCTTCCCCCCTCCCCCCAACCCACCCCACCCTCCCTCCCTCCCCTCCCCCTCTTCCTGTCTCTTCTTACCACCCCTTCCCCCCTCCCCCCTCCCCCCCTTCTCGCGACAATCAGCACCTCCTTTCAATCTTCCCTTCCCCCTCCTCCTCCCCCATCCTCCTCTCCCCCTCCCCCTCCCCCCTCCCCACCGTGGAATGAGCGAAGGAAAACACAAAAGCGAAGTCAGTCATTGAAGTTGTGTTCGCTGGCGACACCTGGCAATCAGTCATTTCTGTTTTGGGATTTGCTTGGTGTGAATAATGGTGATGGTGGTGGTGGCGATGGTGGTGGTGATGGTGGTGGTGGTGATGATGGTGGTAGTTATGATGGTGGTGGTTATGATGGTGGTGGGGATGATGGTGGTGGCGATGGTGGTGGTTATGTTGGTGGTGGGGATGATGGTGGTGGCGATGGTGTTGTTGGTGTTGTTGGTGGTGGTTATGATGGTGGTGGTGGTGGGGATGATGATGGTAGGGTTAGTGGTGGTGATGGTAATGATGGTGGCGATAGTGGCGATAATGGGGATGGTGGTGATGGTGGTTTTGGTGATGATGGGGATGGTAGGGGTTATGATAGTGGTGATGATGGTGGTAATAGCGATGATGAAATATAATGATACTGATGATGATGATATGGAGGAGGAGGAGGAACATAATAACAATAATGATAATAAAACATCAACAATAATAGTAATAACATAAACAAAACCAATATCAACAACAACAACAAAAATAATGACAATGAAAGCAACAAAAACAATAAAATACACAAACCACTATCCAAAGGACATAATCAGATGCAATGCTGTACCTCAGCAGCCAAGGCTACAGAGAGAAGGTACATACACAAGCATACGCACATGTAAGCAAAGGGGAGGGGGTGGGGGGGGCAGAAGGGAGGGGAAGGGAAGTGGGTGGGGGGGCAGAAGGGAGGGAAGGGAAGGGGGTGGGGGGGCAGAAGGGAGGGAGGGGAAGGGGGTGGGGGCAGAAGGGAGGGGAAGGGGGTGGGGGCAGAAGGGAGGGAAGGGAAGGGGGTGGGGACAGAAGGGAGGGAAGGGAAGGGGTGGGGGGGCAGAAGGGAGGGGAGGGGGGAGAAGGGTGGGAAGGGGGGGCAGATAGAAGGGAGGGGAGAAGAGAGAGAGCAGGTGAGAAGAGAAGGGAGAGGAAGAGGAAAAGAAGAGATGAGAAGGGGAGTGAGTGAAGAGTGTGTAAAAAAGAGAGAGGAGAAGAGAACAAAAAAGAAGAGCGAGAGAGAGAGAAAAGAGGAGAGAGAAATGAGAAGAAAGAAAAAAAAAAGAAAAGAGAGAGAGAGAGCAAAGGGAGTGAGAAAGATCTAATATAACATATATAATATATTTATATATATTTATATAATATTTAAATATATAATTTATTATTATATAGATAGATAGATAGATATAAATATACTATAATGATATATATATTATAAAGAATGAGATAGATAGAGAGAAAGATAGAGAAGAAAGAGATATGAGGGAGAAATGAGAGAGAGAGAGAAAGACTGGTGAGAAAAAGATAGAGAAAGAGATGAGAGTGATAGATAGAGAGAGAGAGATGGAACGGAGACCCCCCCCCCCAAAAAAAAAACTTCCCCATAACCCCTCCCCCCTTCTTCCCAAGAAACAAAAACCAAGCATATCCCCCCCCCCTTATTCCACCATTACCTCTTAAAAAGACACTTCCCAAATACCAAAAGAAAATCCATGCTACAAAATCCTCCCACGGCCCAGGGCGTGTAAAAGTGTAAAGTTGTTTTAACAGGTGGTGGTCGGTCATGTCGCGGCGTCAGGGCGTGTTAGTGTCATAATGGCCCGGCTCACTCCACACCGTGAAGATTAACGCGTCGGCCGGGGGTGTTGACTTAAGGCCTTTTTGTGGTTTACGTTTGTTGTTTTTTTTAATAATTTTCCCTTATTATGTTAAACCATGGTGTAATTTGGTTGTTGTTTTTAGGTTTAATTTTTCTTATGAAGTACCTGGTTATGTCTAAGGAGTGTTATGAGTCTATTTGTGACTTTAACCGTGAAGATAACTAAGTAATGGCGGGTTGTGTTGAATCTGTTTTCGTTTTGTGTAATTTCATCGCTAATTTTCCAGTTTTTTTTCTTCTTCTTACATGACTTGATCAGCTTTTATTTTTGGTGCATGTATTTGCTTTAATCTTTTCAAGCTTTTTTATTTTTATGTGCAGTAGGGGCCGATAGAAGGGAGGGGAGAAGAGAGAGAGAAGGTGAGAAGATAGATAGGTAGATAGATAGATAAGATGGTAAATGAGTGAGTGAGTGATTGTGTGTGTATGAGAGAGAGAGAGAGAGAGAGATAAAAGGAGGGAGAAAGAGAGAGAGAAAGAGGAGGGAAAGAGAGAGAGAAGGAGGGAGAAGAAGAAGAAGAAGAAGAAGAGAGAGAGAGAGGTGGGGGAGTGCGAAAGATATAATATATACATATATATATATATATATATATATATATATAGATAGATAGATAGATAGGTAGATATAGAGAGCGAAATAATGAGGGAGAAATAGATAAAGAGAGAGAAAGAGTGAGGGAAAGATAGAGAAAGAGATAGATTGATAGAGAGAGAGAGAGAGAGAACGAGAGAAATACAAAAAAAAAAAAAAACCTTTTGCGAGAGCGGTGTGAGAGAATGAGAAGAAGACCGGAGAAGAACAAGTGAGAGACGTCTTTGTGAGAGGCAAAGAGAAAAGTGAAGCAATCACCCCCTCCCCCCCCTCCCCCCCTATCTTCCACAAACTCACCCCTCCCACTTTCACTTGTCCAAAACCCAAAAAAAACCAAAACCAAATCCATGCTAACAGATCCCTCCCA
Organism: Penaeus japonicus; assembly: GCF_977035675.1. Lineage (NCBI taxonomy): Eukaryota > Metazoa > Arthropoda > Malacostraca > Decapoda > Penaeidae > Penaeus > Penaeus japonicus. The sequence continues at coordinate 5,825,258 of NW_028234404.1, forward strand.
CTCTAAGAAAGACACAAAGCACAAAGCACAAAGAACAGGTGGTGGAGCGGCGTGGGCGGCCTCAGGGCGTGTTAGTGTGTAATAGTTGGCTAGTGTTTTATCGTGGTCTGTCTGGGCGTCCGCACGGTGAGGTTAACGAAAGGCCCTGACCACTCACACCGTGAAGATAACCGAGGAATGCCGGGCGTGTTGACTTTGTTATTTTATGGTGTAATTTGGTTGTTGTTTTTAGGTTTAATTTTTCTTATGAAGTACCTGGTTATGTCTAAGGAGTGTTATGAGTCTATTTGTGACTTTAACCGTGAAGATAACTAAGTAATGACAAATAATTCAATGCTTTTTAGAACCTTTTTTAATCAGCAAACTCCACATCTTTCCACGAGCAACATAAACGGTTTTTAAAAATTCTTATCTGTTCGTCCAGGTGATTTGATTATATTTCTCCCAGTGAAGATAACGAAAGGAATGCCAAGCTAAGCAAATTTTCAAATCTTCCCATAAACACTGTGAAAATAACCCGACTAAATGCCAAGTGTCGCATTGCTCGATTAATTCAGTCGATTTTCTCGTATTCCCTGACTTGCATGTTTTTTTTTCTCTTTTTTTCTCTCTTTTTTCTTTTTTTTCGTATTTGAAATCCAACTTGTCTTTCCACTAACACCGTGAAGATAATTGAAAGAGTTACCAAGTGTCGCTAGATCCTTTAAATCAGTTTTGTTTCGAGTAATTTATTCGTGATTCTTGTCTAAGAAAAAAAAGTAATTAAAGACTTTTATTTTAAGGGGCGCGCGCCATTTTGATTTCTAAAATGGACCCTAAAATTCCGGTAAATAAGTAACAACACTAACAGGAAAAAAGAAAAGTGAATTAGAATATTCTAGACTATCTCAAATCGCTGTTGACTTCTAAAAAAAAAAAAAAAATATTATTGATAAACAGATGAAGAAATCAGAATATCTTACAGAAAATATGATTAAAAAGGATGTAAAACGACATTTTTTTGTCATGTGTTTTATTTTCAATTTTGTTTTTGATGATTAATGTAGTCTACAGTTTGTTTGTTATCCTCATCATTATCATTACCATCACTGTCACTTTAACCATCATCAATCATAACTCATCAATTATCAATCATCCTCCACCCCCCTCCCCCACCCACTAACCCCCTCCATCCCCCCCCTCCCCTACCAACCACCCACACAACCCCACTTCCCCACCAACCACCCCATCCCCTCTTCCCCACCAACCCCCCCTCCCCCCTCCCCACCAACCACCCACCCAACCCCCCTTCCGCCACTTCCACCAATACCAAAAAAAAAAAAAAAAAAAAAAAAAAAAAAAACCGCCATAGGACATCCGGACCCATCTTGCTCGGCGCAATTCACTCGCGTTTTCCCGCCCAACTTGACTTGCCTGACTTGCCTGACTTGCTCCGTATCATGCAAGCTCGACTGGAATGCGGGAGCGCAAGCCGGTCTTTTGGACTTGGAATGTCGCCTTTAAGATCTTGTGGGAGAATCTTGGCTTCTTTTTTCTTTTCTCTCTCTCTATATCTATATATTTTTTATTATTATATATTTTTTTTATTGTTTTAAGGGGTTTAGTAAGATGGGTTGAGTGAGGAGTTTTAGTATATCGTCTATTTTTTTTTAAATATTACTTGCATGATATTATTATCATCATTACTTCCAAGACAGGTATTGCTCATTCCAAAATTATCAATATCATTATCAATATTATTGTTATCATTTCTGTAATCACTACTATTATTATTAGAGGTAGCAGTAGTATCATCACCATCATTATTATCCTCTCCTCTGTCTTATAATCATTACCACCACCACCATCATCATCACCACCACCACCATCATCACCACCATTACTATTTATCCAAAAACATCCTGAATATTGATCTCCAACCCCCACCATCCCCCACACCAAAACCCAACACCATACCCAAAGGAGGAAATACCTCATCACTCATGAATCTCACCATAAAAGACAGTGACCTTTGAACAAGAACACTATACGCCAAGACTCAAAGGCTAGTTTATTCATCTCGTTTTGTTCCTCTGTTCTTTATCTTCGCGAGAACAGGAAGACCGCGCTCAGGAATGTCTTCTGGACTACTTGTACATGGCGAGAGTAGTCTAGGTAGCTTGGTGAGCGGGTGGGCGGATGGGTGGGCTGGGTAGCTGGCCTGGAGGTCTTTTTAGAAGGTAGTTCCTTGGTCAGCTCCTTTGCGCTCGGTGTCTCTCTGTCTCTGTTTCTTTCTTTCTCTTTCTCTCTCTCTCTCTCTCTCTCTCTCTCTCTCTCTCTCTCTCTCTCTCTCTCTCTCTCTCTCTCTCTCTCTCTCTCTCTCTCTCTCTCTCTCTCTATATATATATATATATATATATATATATATATATGTATATATACACATCTGTATTTGCATATATACACGTAAACATAAATATTTAGGAACTTCTCTCACTCTCTCTCATCTTATCTCTCTCTCTCTCTCTCTCTCTCTCTCTCTCTCTCTCTCTCTCTCTCTCTCTCTCTCTCTCTCTCTCTCTCTCTCTCTCTCCTCCCCTCTCTCCCTTTCTCTCCCTCCCACTCTGTCCCTCTCTCTCCCTCACTCTCTCTTTCTATCCATCTATCTATCTATCTCTATCTCTCTATCTACCATCCTTTTCTCTTACCGTCCTCCTTCCGCCTCACTCCTTTTTAGCATCTTTACCTAAAAGAAAGAAAGAAAAAAAAACATTAATAAAACGTAAATGAAAAAAGGTAATACAAATCAATATTCTTTCCGGTCAAAGGAGAAAGAAATGAATGAAAAAAACGAGTTTTCATATGTTTATATATTTTTTCAAATGATATCGTATTTCTTTTGGGATATTCGACACTCATGGTTGAAATGTGGGGAGAGAAGTGGGATGTGGAAACGATATGAAATGTCATATATAAATTCCTTTTCCTTAACGCTGTTATATAATATTTGCTTTCCCATTTTTTAAGTTTTCATATATATATATATATATATATATATATATATATATATATATATATATATATGTATACACAGACACATACGCATCTACACACACACACACACTCACACACACACACTCACACTCACACACACACACACACACACACACACACACACACTCACACACACATACACTCACACTCACACACACACACACACACACACACACACACACACACACATATATATATATACATATATATATATATATATATATATATATATATATATATATATATATATATATATAAAGAGAGAGGGAGAGAGAGAGAGAATGAGAGAGAGAGAAACAAACAAACAAACAAAAAAAACCGTTTGCAATTCCACCTCCCTGGCATGTCACCCTGTCAATAAAACCTACCCACGTTCTTTAACCTTTCAAATTCTAAAACAGAGAGACAAAAGCTATAAAAAAAAAAAAATAAATAAAATAAAATAAAGAAAAGGCAAAATAAAATAAAATAAGGAAGATCACGCACTCAGGACTATAAGAAAAACGAAGAAACGGATTGCATAATAAGTCCTCGTTGCAGGAATGTCCTCCCTATTAGGCAGCGTCTTAGCATCGGCTCCTGAATGCTTAATCTTTTGCAAGAAAAGACGGAGAATCTCCCTGGAGTCTGGGAGTCTTTATCTTTGCTGTTTCACTTTATTTTCTTTTCTCTTCTTTTTTTCTCTCTCTATCTTTTTTCTGTTTTTTTTTCTTTTTTCTTTCTCTCTCTATCTATCTATTTCTTTCTCTTTCTTTCTCTCTTTCTCTCTCTCTCTCACTCACTCTCGCTCTCTCTCTCTCTCTCTCTCTGTTTTTCTAACTCTCACTCTTTCAACTTTTCAAAATCCGATTTTTTCATCAAAGTTAAGTGTATCATTATTGTTTTCAAAAGATTACTCATGAGAAAATATGCCAAAAGTGTCCTAATTTTTTTATTTTTTTTTCGAAAATCACGCTATCCGCGATTGCAATTGTTTTACGATCAAGAATAAAGTTCCTTTCGTTTAACACTCTCAGGAATACCCCTCACAACCTGCAAAATGTCCTAAGTCAATATCACATACTTTACATTTATAAATTGATATATAGTCAGGAACTATTATAATATTCACTCGC
>NW_028234404.1:5836905-5841905 GCF_977035675.1 Penaeus japonicus
GAGGGAGAGGAAAGGGGGAGAGGGGAGAGGGGAGAGGGAAAGGGAGAGGAATCAAGGACACCAAGAGGGAGATGGAGAGGAAGAAGGCGAGGAAGAAGGGGAGAAGGAAAAAGGAGATGGAGAGGGAGAAGAAGAGGAAATAGGAGAAGGAGATGGCAAGAGCGAGGAATCAGGAAGAGGGGGATAGAAAGAGAAAAGGCGGGAGACAGAGGGGGAGAGTGAAGGGGCGAAGGAAGAGGGAGGGAGAAGGAAATGAAGAGGATCGGGAAGAGGAAGAATGAGAAGGAGGCAGGAGAGAGAACGAGGAAAGAAACTGAGAAACAAAAATGCGAGAAAAAATACCATGTAGATTCCTGTTCATTACCACTCTATAAATTTCCTTTAATTTCAATTTAATTTTCATTCTTATCTCCACTTTTATTTGTCCTTCCATTCCTTTTTTTTACTTTATATATTATTTTTTCTTTAAAGATATTTGCCTATCCATAAAATCAAAATCGTTATAGAAAACGGAGTGTAAATCTGTGTGACGTCATCACCTCTGCCTGTTCCGGATTTTCACTGAAGTTGTGGAGTCTTTGTGTGTGTGTGTCATTGTGTACATGTGTGTATCTGTGTGCGTGTCCGGGTAGGATAGGGGAAGATTTAGCATTATGTGTTTGTATTTGTGTGTGTGTATATATAGATACATATATATATATATATATATATATATATATATATATATATATGTGTGTGTGTGTGTGTGTGTGTGTGTGTGTGTGTGTGTGTGTGTGTGTGTGTGTGTGTGTGTGTGTGTGTGTGTGTGTGTGTGTGTGTGTGTGTGTGTGCGTGTGTATGTATTTGTGTGTGTGTATGTATGTATTGATTGTGTGTATGCATATACTATGTCGCTGTCTAAACCATGTGTACCATTATATGCGTGTGTATATGTGTATTTATTCACATGTACCATGTACATATGTACGTATACGCGTACACTAAAATGACCGCATATACGTCCATGTGTCTATGTGTGTACGCATTTAATTCAATGTGAATCCGTTTGTGTGCGTATCCCTGTACCTATACATTACCTGTGAAGTTGAGGAGAAGCATAATGATGAGGAGAAGAAATGCAAATGAGACAATTAGTGATAATTAAGGTAACAGTGTCCATAAGGCAGATGAAGTAATTAGGATGACTAAGATGAAGAAAAAGGATGAAGAAAATGAAGAAGAGGAAGAAGAAGGATATGGAGAAGGAGGAAATGGAGAAGGATGAAAAGAAGAAGAATGTGAAGAAGAAAGAAAATGAGAAGAACGAATGAAGAATGAGAATGTGAAGATGAAGGAACTGGAGAAGAAGAAAATATAGAAGAAGAAAATGAAGATGAAATTAAGAATAAGGGAGAAAATAAGAATCTGAAGAAGGAAATAGAGAGGAAGAAAACATAGAAGATGAAAATGAAGAAAGAGAAATTGAATAAGACGAAGAGGAAAAAAAGGAGAAATAAAGAGGAAGATTAAGAGGAAAATGAAAGGAAATTAAAAAGGAAACGTAGGAGTAACAAAGAGGATATGAATGAGAAAACAAGAAAATGCAGAAAAAAAGGAAAAGAAGAAGAAATAGAAGAAGGAAAAGAAAGAGAAAAAGAAGCAGAAGAAGAAAAGGGGGAAGAAAGAATATAAGAATAATCACACACACACACACAAACAAACAAACACCCCCTCACCCCCCACATACCCCCGCCCATTCCCTACCCATCCACACACCCACGTTCACACACCCGCTTCGGGAGAGTAAAATTAACATTGCAATAACCGATAAGCGGGGTGTTTTAATTGGATTTGTGAATTAATGATGGACTTTCGCAATATCAGCACATCCAGGGTATTTACTCATCATCATCATCATCATCATTATCATTTTTATTCCTTTTTTAATCAATCATATGGATTATGATTCGTCTTTGTCTAATTCATCTTTGTGTTTATGTATTTTGTGTTGTTATTACTCGGGATTTTGTTATTGTCTATGTTATCCGTGTTATCTGTGTTATTATCATAATCGTTGTTCTCTCTATTATCTGTTTATCTCCCTCTTTCTCCCTTCTCCCTCTTATCCACTTTCCCAACGTATTCCCCCACTTCCCTCCCTCCCTCCCTCTATCTCTCCACCCCTCCCTCCCTCCCTCACTCCCTCTCTCCCATCGTTTCCCCCTCCATCCCTCCCTCCTTCCCCACTTTATCGCCTCCCTCACTTCCTTCCTTTCTCCCCCCTCCCCCCCTCCCCCCCCCACCTCATCGTCTCCCCTCGCCCCAACACGTCCGTCACATACGAGAGGCAACGCACGTCCCACGGAGTCTTAAGTGTCCTTCGTCACCCTCCCCCCCATCCCTCCCTCCCCTCCACCTTCCCTCCCTCCCTTCCTCCTTCCCTCCCTCACTTCCTTCCTCTCTCCCTCCCCCCCACTCCCTTTTTATTCACTTCATCGACTATCTCCCTCCTTCCCCCTATTCTTCTCTAACTTATTCCTTTCTTCTCCCTCTTTTCCCTTCTTTCTTTCCTTCTCTCTCTCCTCCCTCCTCTGCCATCTCCCTCTTCCCTCTCTCTCTCTCCTCTTCCCCTCTCTCTCCCTCCCTCCTCTCCCTCTCCCTCTTCCCTCCTCTTCTCTTCCCTTATCTCCCCACCTCTTCCTTCCTTTCCCCTCTCCTCCCCCCCCCCCCCCGACCTTCCTCTTTGGCTTTCATCTTCATTGTTCTTTTGTTTTTTTGTTATTTGTTCTGGTTATATTTTCCTATTCTCCTTTTGTTATTTTGTCTTTTATTTTGATCATGATAGTGATAAGAGCAAAAATAATAACTATAATATGATTTTGAGGATAACATTTATTATAATTTAATCGTCATCATCATCACAAAATACTGCTATTATCGCTTATTCCTTCTCTTATTTTCTTCATTCTCTTATTTTTATTCTTGTTGTTGTCGTTCTATTCCCCCTTTTCTTTTTTTCTTCCTCCATCTTTTCTCCTATTAGTTATATCACCCCTTTCCCATTCTTCATTTCAACAACCCATTTCCTTAAAAGCCAACAACAACATCTAAAAAAAAACTCGCATATAAAAAACAACAAAAAATACACGACATGGCACCCTCCGAGAACCGCCTAAAATGGATCCACAAAACATCGAAAATGACCCGACCACTCGCTATGTCCCGCAAATCCGACCCGTATTCACAGGGAAAATAAAGCTCCTTTTCGCTTACAGTCTATAGTACGTGCTGACCAACGGGAAGTCCTACTAGCTCATACATACTTGAATAACAAATAAGTAACGTAAGGAAGCCAAGCCATCTGTGTTATAGTGCTCACCATATCAATACAGGGAGCGTTTAGGAGTGGTGTTTGGTGTCGTATACTTTCTCTTGATATTTGTTATTGTCAAGCTGGTCTTGATATGGTGATATGGTGAGGTAAAATGTCATCATCATTGGTCGTCTGTTCATGGTGAACACCATATCAAGGAAGGGTGATTATAGTGGCGGAGTATTTTATTTTTTATTTATTTATCTATCGATATATCTATCTATCCACATATCTACCTTTCTATCTATCTATCTATCTATAAATCTATACATCTCTCTATCTGTCTATCTATTTAACTTTCTATATCTCTACTCTCCTACCTATCTATCCATCTATCTTTCTCCATACCTATCTATCTATCTATCTATCAATCTATCAATACATCTATCAATCTATCTATACATCTAGCTATATATTCATCTACGCACCTATCTATCTTGTGTAATTACTAACCATCCAAATCATAACGAAGAACATATCAGTAAGTTATTCGTTATCACAACCGTAATGCATTCCAACGGTGATATTGACACTATATCAAAGTAAATCTCACTATTACTTTACATATCACTACTGGAGTCTCTTATCTTCTCCAATTAACATGATAGATAAGAAAGGTTAAAACCAAACAAGATTAAAAAAATAAACAAAATAAACAAAGTAATTAGATAAAAAAAAAATAAACAAATAAAATCATGTTACAGGAAGAATGCAAACGTTTTGTCACGGCTTACTAAATGATGTTGATTAGATTGATTTGCATCGAATGCAACTGTGATTAACGTTGGCTACTGATAGAGAGAGATTTATGGGAGTCTGATAGAGGGGGAAAAAAAAAAAAATAAAAAAAAATATATAAAATATATATATATATATATATATATTATATATATATTATATATATATATTATATATATATATATATATATATATATATATATATATATATATATATATATATATATTCTCATATATATATATATATTATACATATATATATATATATACATATATATAAATATTTATATATATATATATATATATATATATATATATATATATATATATATATAATATATATATATATATATATATGCGTGTGGGTGTGTGTGTTGTGTGTATGTGTGTGTGTGTGTGTGTGTGTGTGATATGTGTGTGTGTGTGTGTGTGTGTGTGTGTGTGTGTGTGTTGTGTGTGTGTGTGTGTGTGTGTGTGTGTGTGTGTGTGTATGTGTGTGTCTAGATATAGATAGATAGATAGATAACTAGGTAGATGGATAGATAAATAGATAGGTAGGTAGATAGATAAGGAGAGAGAGAGAGAGAGAGAGAGAGAGAGAGAGAGAGAGAGAGAGAGAGAGAGAGAGAGAGAGAGAGAGAGAGAGAGAGAGAGAGAGAGAGAGAGAGAGAGAGAGAGAGAGAGAGAGAGCGAGAGAGAGAGAGAAAGAGCGAGAGAGAGAGAGAAAAAAAGAGAAAAAGAGAGGTAGAGACACAAACAAAAAAAGAGAAAGAGAGAAAAGTGAACAAGAGACACAGTGTGAGACAAAGAAAAAGATATAGAAAGAAAAACACAAAAACGACAATACCAAAATGAAGAGGACAGTATCCCCCCTCTCTGTATGTGCTTTGCGCCGCTTTCGTGGTCATAC
>NW_028234404.1:5846905-5851905 GCF_977035675.1 Penaeus japonicus
GAGGGGGAGTGATAGGGGGGAGAGGGGGAGATAGGGGTGAGGGTGGGTGAGGGGGGTGGGGGTGGAGGGAGGGAGAGAGGGGGTGGAGGTGAATCGAGAGAGGGGGGGTGAGGGGGGTGGGGGTGGGTGAGGGAGGAGGTGGAGGTGAAGAGAGAGAGGGGGGAGAGGGGGGGATGGTAGATGGGTGGGGTGGGTTGATAAGATTGATCTGTGTGTGTTTAGGGGGGGTGTTGTTTGTGGTGTGTCTGGTTGTGTGTGTGTTTGTTTGCGTTTGTGTAACAATGTCCAGCAATATCATGAAATATTCTCCAAGTATGTTAAGACAAAAAAGCCCAATAGAGAATTCATGCACACAAAAAAAGAATAAAGTAAGAAAGAGAAGAGTATGAAGAAAAATAATCTTCGTCGCTTAAAAAAAAGAAAAAAGAAAGGAAAAAAAAAACATATAAAAGGAAATAAAAAAATAAGAAAGCGCAAAAAACAACCCAAAGAAAATAAAAAACACACACATAAAAAAATAAAAAAATAAACAAAGATAAAAATAAAAGTAAAATAATCCCGCGCCTTCTAGCCTCAGCCTCGCCGCCATCTTGTCTCTCCTCGTCGCCCAAACCCCGACATAAAAAAAACTAACCCAGGTACAAACCGAGCGCGTAAAACGACCTCTCCCAAGCCCCTGTTGGTAGCGTGCCAACTGTGCCAACATGACAGTGACACCACTTCCCTCTCTCGGGTGTCTTAAAGGTGTCCTCTCGTGTCTCGAAGATGACACCAACATTTTAAGTTTTTTTTTTCTCTTTGTATTTTTTCCGACGTTGGTAACACTGGCGTTTGTCTTTTGTTTTTTTCTTGCTTGGGTCTTTATCTTTCGATATGCTTGTTTGTTTTGTTTTGATTATTGATTTATTTACAAATTCATATGTTTTTTATCTGAATAATGATTAGTAATTGTAAATTAGATATAACTTTCTACAATGTATTTGAGATTGTCATTACGACAATTATTATCATTAACCTAAAATGATAAAAAAAGGCATATATCACACGCAACAACGAAACCGACAATGTAAAAAAAAATCCACAAGAGAACATCAAAAACAACAATAACAAAACACCAACCACCAAAAACAACATCACCACCACCACCAAAAAACAAAACAAAAAATAACACTAACAACAAGAACAACGACAAAAACAAAACCACCGACAAAAACAAAAACAACAGCAACAAAGACAACAACAACAACAAAAAACAGAAGCTAAATCACCAATATAAATCTACGCTACTCGAGGTCTGACAAGAAAAAAGGAGAGGGAGAGACAGAGAGGCAGAGAGATTGATAGGAGACGAAAGGGGGAAGAAGGGAGGGGGGGAGGGAGGGAGGGAGGGAAGGGAGGAGACAGATAGATAGAGAGATAGATAGATAGATAGATGGATAGATAGACAGAGAGGTATAGATAGATATGTAGGTAGACAGATAGATGGAAGGTGAGGGAGTGAGTGAGAGAGGGAGAGAGAGAGAGAGAGAGGGAGAGAGAGAGAGAGAAAGAGAGAGAGAGAGAAAAGAAAGAAGAAAGTGAAGTACAAATAAAAAAATCAAAAGAAAAGGAAAAAGGATGAGAGACAAAGAGAAAAAAGAAAGAGACAGAAAACACACAAAAAATCAATCGACAAAAAAAAAAACTCGAAAAAAAATTCTATAAAAAAAGAAAAAAAAAAATCTGAAAAATGTCATACCACAAACTTATCCCCGTGACCCTTCAGCAGGAAATCTTTTTGACCTCAGGTGAAAATAGGTCATGAAGGACGTCAAGCTAAAGTCCTTCCGATGACCTGGAAGGCTGTCAAAATGGGCCCCATAAAGAAAATTAGAAAAAAAGGGAAAAAAAGAAAGAAAGAAAGAAAAAAAAAAAACTTAACAGGGTGTCATTTTGTCTCAGTATTTTTTTATTTCTTTTCTTTCCTCTTCTTTTTTTTTTTTTTTTTTTTTTTTTGTTAAGGGAACGCCTTGTTGTTGGTTATTTAGTAGTGGGAGTGGCAGCAGCAGGATTACGATCTGTCTCTCACATTTTTTTCTCGCTTTCTCTCTCTCACATTTTTTTCTCGCTTTCTCTCTCTCACATTTTTTTTCTCGCTTTCTCTCTCTCTCTTTCTTTCGTTCTGTTTGTCTGTCTCTCTCTCTCTATTTCTATCTCTCTGCCTGTCTCTCTCTCTTTTTCTCCTTCTCTCCTTTTCTTTCTCTGTCTATTTGCTTCTATCTCTCTCTCTCTCTTTCTATCTCTCTGCCTGTCTTCTCTCTTTCTCTCTCTTCCTGACTGTCTCTCTCTTTCTCATTCTCTCTCCTTTTTTCTCTATCTATTTGCCTCTCTCTCTCTCTCTCTTTCTATCTCTCTCTTTCTCTCAACAAAGAGAATGCGCATTTTGCTTGGTGTTCCAGAGGTTAGGAATCGGGAGACTGGAATCGGATCGAGAATTGCGAATTGCCTGGAATGGGAAATAGGCTCCTTTACTAGTGATATGTGGTACGGTGTATGTGCGTCTAAGTTACAGTGAAGGCCGAAATAATGTACGTACGGTGCAAGGACATTGGAGATACGTGGAAGCACATGGTACCGAGAAGGTTTAGTGAATATAAGGTGAAGGCACAGTATAGGTGCAGCAAAGGTAGGTCTACGTTTTAAACACAATGGAGTTACATCTAAAGTAAGAATAAAGTGAAGGCTAGTACAAAAATACACGTTGGTATTGAAAGCACGAGTGTGGAAGTGCTCATGAAAACCATTAGTTAAATCTAAAAGCAAAACACCGCGCCATTTCGTCTATGGCGGACAGGAAATGATCAATAGCCCCTGAAACTAACTGAATCCTATGTGATTTTTACGTCGTTGACAGCAGCCGTGTTATAAAAAATGGTGCCATGATCATACCAGCGGCCATGGACGGTGATTTGCCGTGTTCGAATGTGTAGAAATGTTCACTGATACTAGCAGTTATTTGAAAAGAAGATGCAGTGCGAATAGCGAATGATCGACACGTCTCAAAACGATCAATTTTTGACTAACGTATGATAAGAAAAAATGCGTCACACTGGAAAAAAAATTATAAGTAATGATAGAAATAGTAAATAAGTAATGATATAAATAAATCAATAAATCAGTTATGATAGAAATAGATAAGTAAATAAAAAAATAGAATAAGAATACATATAAAACAAAATAAAATGAAAAATAAAACCAGAAAAGAATACCGGCATAAAAGTAACCAATATCAACAGAACATTTCCAGTTCCATATTTCAAAAATGAAATAGGATATTTCTTATATTCAGTCGCAGTACTATGTGTTGAATATATCATGGATCATATATATATATATATATATATATATATATATATATATATATAGAGAGAGAGAGAGAGAGAGAGAGAGAGAGAGAGAGAGAGAGAGAGAGAGAGAGAGAGAGAGAGGAAGAGAGAGAGAGAAAGAGAGAGAGAGAGGGGAGGGAGAGAGAGAAGAGGAGAGAGAGAGAGAAGAGAGAGAGAGAGAGAGAGAGAGAAGAGAGAGAGAGAAAGAGAGAAAGAGTGAGAGAGAGAGAGAGAGAAGAGAGAAGAGAGAGAGAGAGAGAGAGAGAGAGAGAGAGAGAGAGAGAGAGAGAGAGAGAGAGAGAGAGTATGAGAAAGAGAGAGAGAGAGTATGAGAAAGAGAGAGAGAGAGAGAGAAAAGAGAGAGAGATTTATAGTGAGAGTGAGAGTGTGAGAGAAAGAAAGAGAGGGAGATATATACAGCAAGAGAGAGAGAGAGAGAAAGAGAGAGAGAGAGAGAGAGAGAGAGAGAGAGAGAGAGAGAGAGAGAGAGAGAGAGAGAGAGAGAGAGAGAGAGAGAGAGAGAGAGAGTGAAGAGAGAGATGTACAGTGGGAGAGAGAGTGAGAGAGAAAGAAAGAGAGAGAGAGAGAGAGAGAGATAGAAAGATAACAGCGAAACAGAAACACAGAGAAAGACAAAGAAATGAAACAAAATTCAACCCGCAAAATACAGCATACCTATTCTTCTCTCCATCCAACTCTATATCAATTAATCTGAATAATTTCGACAAACATAAGAGCGTCACGAAGCGTAAAGCAAGATACCAGCGTTTCACTTCTCAACATGACAAACATTTTGCAACATAAGACAAACAGTACTTCAAGTTTATTATTGTTACCGGTTTTAGGAACATTGTTATCATCATTATCTTTATAATTGTTGTTAGTACTATTATAAACTCTACTGCTATTATTTTTATTGTGATGCTATCATTACAATTATCAAGATTATTATTATTTTGACCAATGATTAATCAATGGTATGCTTACCATCATCATCTTCGTACTATCATTATCATACTCACCCTAACTATCATCATTATCATCATATTTACCTTCTTGTTATTATTATGATTGATATCATTGTTATTTTTATGATATCATTACTATATTATAATGATTAGCATTGTTACTTTTATTAGCATTACTTTTTTTTTGTTATCTTGACCGTTTTTATTATTATTATTATTCTTTTCTTTATATCCTTAATCTTATTCGTATTTTTTAAATCTTATTTTTCCTTTTGTTCTCCTTATTCTCATTCTCACCTTTAACAGAAGTATCATCACATCACCATGATTATACAGCATCATCTATTCTCATTTTCGTCATCTGTACTATTCTTATGCTGTAAATAAAATGTTTTATATAGATAGACTATTTATCTGTTCGCGTGATTGGAGCGTAGAGTGATGTTACATTAATCTATAATCTTATAGTCTAGGTATTGGTAATATCGGTGTGTTTTAATATACATACTTACATACATCCATACGTAAACTCACACACACACACACACACACACACACACACACACACGCACGCACACACACACACACACACACACACACACACACACACATATATATATATATATATATATATATATATATATATATATATATATACATATATATG
>NW_028234404.1:5859405-5864405 GCF_977035675.1 Penaeus japonicus
AAACAAATCAACAAACGACACAATGAGACGTGCAATTGCAGGGCGACAGAAACGACAGAACCACAACAATATAAGGCGGAAAGGGGGATGCCGTAACTCTAAGTAGTGCCACCAGATGTCATGCGGGGTTTGCGTGCCCTGAGATTGGCTCGTGTGTTAGATGTGTGTGAGAGAGAGGGAGAGGGGGAGGGAGGGAGGGAGAGGGAGAGGAGGGAGGGAGGGAGAGGGAGAGGGAGGGAGGGAGGGTAGGGAGAGGGAGGGAGGGAGGGAGGGAGAGACGAGAGGGGAGGGATGGAGGGGAGAGGGAGCGAGGGAGGGAGGGATGGAGGCGAAGAAGGGGGTAGAGGGAGAGGGAGAGATGAGGGAGACGTAGGAGGCTGAGGGAGAGGGAGGAGGAGGAGGAAGGAGAGGGAGAGAAGGAGAGGGAAGGAGAGGGAGAGGGAGGGGAGGGATGAAGGAAGAGGAGGGAGGGAGAGGGAGAGGGAGGAAGGGAGGGAGGGAGAGGGAGAGAGGAGAGGGAGGAGAGGGAGAGGGAGAGGGAGAGGGAGAGGGGAGAGGGAGAGGGAGAGGAGAGGGAGAGAGGGAGGGAGGGAGGGAGGGATAGGGAGGAGAGAGAGGGGAAAGGGAGTGAGTGAGGTAGGGAAGGAAAAAGGAAAAGGGAGTGGGAGAGCGGGAGGAGGAGGGGGTAGGAGAAGGAGAGAAAGAGAAACAGAGAGACTAAGATAGAGAGAGAAAGAGAAAGAGAGAACAAAGAAAGGGAGGGATTGAGAAACCGAGAGAGATTAAAAAAAAAGTGTGAGTAGAGAGATTGGAACTACGAGAACAGGGGAGGAAGGGAAGAGGAAGGAAGGAGGAGGAGTAGGAGGATTGGGGGTAGGTAGGGGGAGGAGATGATGGCGACGGGGGGGGGGGGGGGGGGACAATACGACGTTGAATACGATACAGCAAGAGGAAGGGAGGAGACGGGGGGGAGGAGGAGGGGGGAAGGGGGAGGGGGGGAGGGGGGAGTATGACGCAGTAGAAATAGTAAGGAGTAAAGGTCGTGGATTGGAGGGGGGGGGGAGGGAAGGGGAGAAGGAGAGGGAACGGGGGGGGGGAGAGGGAGACGAAGATGGGGGAGGGAAAGACCGAGAGAGAGAGAGAGAGAGAGAGAGAGAGAGAGAGAGAGAGAGAGAGAGAGAGAGAGAGAGAGAGAGAGAGAGAGGGAAATAGATAGATAGACAGATATAGAGACTATTATAGAAACATATAAATAGACAGACATATGCATAAAAAGACAAATAGACAGACAAATACACAAATATATGAATAAACATACGAATAGACAGACAAATAGACAGACATACAGACAGACAGATAGACAGACAGACACATAAATAGACATACATACATACAGACAGACAGACAGACAAATAGACAGATACATAAATAAACAGACATACAGACAGACAGACATACAGTCATACATACATACATACAGACCTACAGACAGACAGACACATAAATAGACATACATACATACAGACAGACAGACAGACAGACAGACAGACTGACAAATAGACAGACATATAAATAAACAGACATACAGACAGACAGACATACAGTCATACATACATACATACAGACAGACAGACACATAAACAGACAGACATACATACAGAGAGACAGACATACAGACAGGCAGACAGACAGACAAATAGACAGACACATAAATAAACAGATATACAGACAGACACATAAATAGACAGACACATAAATAGACAGACATACATACAGACAGACAGACATACATACATACATACATACAAACAGACAGACAGACAGACAGACTTACAGACAGACATACAGACAAATAGACACACAGACAGACAGACAGACAGACAGACATACAGACAGACAGACATATAGACAGACAGACATAAAGACAGACAGATAGATAGAGGGATTGGCACCAAGGGCGTAGCCAAACAACCAAAGGGAAAACGCACCATTCACCAGACACCATAAAGAAGACCTTTCACTAGACAGGCCAAGTGGGCGGCGGGGGGAGGTGGGAGTAGGGGATACGGCGGGGGGGGGGGGGGTAAGGCGGGATGGGGTAAGGGTCTTTGGGGTTAGGTCGGGTGGATGGGGTGGGGGGGAAGGGAGGAGGCCAGGGTTGGTTGGAGAGAGATTGAGCGTAGGTTGGGGAAGAGGGAGGGGTACGAGGGAGAGGGCGGAGTGAGAGAGAGGAGAGGAAGAGAGAGAGAGGAGAGGAGAGAGAAGAGAGAAGAGAGAGAGAGAGAGAGAGAGAGGGAGGGAGAAGAGAGAGAGAGAAGAACATCGGGAAGAGGAGAGAAGAGATAGATTGTTTAGATAGGAAGATTGATATAGAGGAGAGATAGATAAGATGAGAGGGGGGGGAGAGCGAGAGAGGTGAGGAGAGAGAGAGAGAGAGAGAGAGAGAGAGAGAGAGAGAGAGAGAGAGAGAGAGAGAGAGAAAGAGAGAGATTGAGAAAATAGGAAGAGAGAGAGACGGAGATAGATAGATAGATAGATAGATAGATAGATAGAGAGAGAGAGAGAGAGAGAGGAAGAAAGAAAGAGAAAATGAAATGAAGTGAGGAAAATATGATTTAATCATTAAAAAGAGAAGGAACACAGAAAGAAAAGAAAAGAAAAGAGAAAAGGGAAGAGTCAAGGGTGAGAAAAGGGAGACGGATAGAGCGGAAGAAAAAGAGGAAAGAGAAAGTAATGAGCGTGTAAAAGGAGGAACTAAGAAGGAAAAAAAAAGAAAATGAGAAGAGGTGAGAATGAGGAAAAGAAAGAAAAGGAAATGACAAGTGGTGAAATGAGGGAAGGAGAAAGAGAAAATGATTAGGAGAGGAAGAAAGGGGAAGAAAACGAGGAAAACAAGAAAACAAGAAAAAAAATAAGAAAAGGAAGCGAAGCAAATGGGAATAAAAAAGAAAAGAAAAGAAACAAGAAAGAAAACAATAATAAATGAGGGAGATGGCAGATGAACGATAACCCCAGAGAAGACATACCATCCGTGACTGCCAGAGCACCACAGGAATTGCAATGCTGTGCAATAGTGAGGCAGAATGAGATGTATGTGCAGTGGAATGGGTTGATTGCACCCTATGCAATATAGGATGGGATGCAGATGCGAGATTGAACACACACATACAGACACACACACACACACACACACACAAACACACATACACCACGCATGCAATTACATAATATAATTCAATCCATGTACAATGAGAGCAGCGCATCATTACTAGACGCAACACACAATGACCTATTTCTAAATCGCTTTGCACTCCTGTTGAAATGATGCAATATATTCACAGGTGCAAACTATAACCCCCCCCCACCCCCCCACCCCCACCACTGCCTCCCCACCTGAGGCGCAAAGTACAGTGAACAAAAACGAAAACAAAAACAAAAACAAAAACAAGGTCATTCATGCCACCCTCTAAACACAATCTCCATAAGTATGAATATATATTTCATCATAATAACCATAACTATACTCACTAAAAAACAAACAAACAAACCCGTTTACTTTTACGCCAAGCAGGTGTACCTTTTAACCGACATGTATTAATAACAACAACACAATAAACTCTCTGTGTTTCAAATCAAGGCAAGTGCTAGTGTCAAAGTGACTTTCCCTTTGAGTAAAATATATTCTTTATAATACACTTGAGAGGATTCATACATTCAACGGCGCACTTAGCGAATGAATGAAGTGAGATGAGATGAGAGGGAGGCGAGAGAGGGGGTGGGGGGGGTGATGGAAGATATGATCGAGGGGAGAGGAGAGAGAGAGAGAGAGAGAGGAGAGAGAGGAGGAGAGAGTGGGAGAGTGGGAGGAAGAGAAGGGAGGAGAGGGGGAGGACAGAGAGAGTCGGATCAGGAGAGAGAGGCGAGCGAGAGAGGGAGAGGAAGAGAGAGTGGAGAGAGAGGAGATAGAGTAGAGAGGAGGAGAGTGGAGGAGAAAGGGATGAGGAGAGGAGAGGGGAGGGGAGAGAAGGTGGAGGGAGAGAAGAGGAGAGGAGGGAGAGAGCGGATGGGAGAGGAGAGGGGAGAGAGCGGACGAGAGAGAAGAGTGTAAGGAGATTGGAGAGAGATTGGAGAGATCGAGAAGAGAGCGTAGTAGAGGGATTCGCGGAGGGATGAGGACGAAGAGAGAGGGAGAGGGAAAGAAGTGAGGAAGGGGGTGGGGGGATGCTGTGAATGAGAGAGAGGGCGAGAAGGAGAGAGAGAGAGAGAGAGAGAGAGAGAGAGAGAGAGAGATTGGAAGAGAGGGAATGAAGAAGGCAGAGAGAGGTGGAGGAGGGAGAGAGAGAGGGGATAGAGGGAGAGAGAGAGGATGATAAGAGAGAGGGAGGGGAGGGGGTAAAGAGAAAGATAGGAGACGGGAAGAGAGAGAGAGAGAGAGAGAGAGAGGGGAGAGGGGAGAGAGAGGGAGGAGGGGCAAGGAGAAAGAAGGGGAGGGGAGGGAGAGGGGAGGGAGAGATGCGGGAGGAGAGGAGAGAGGGGAGACGAAGAAACGGAGAGAGGTAGGGGGGAGAGAAGGAAAGATATGAGAGAGGAGGAGGGAGAGAGGGAGAGAGCGTGAGAAGGGGAAAGAGAGGCGAAAGAGGAAAAAGAAAGGGGGAAGAAAGAGACTGAGGGGGAGAGGAGTGGAGATCTCTATCTATATCTATTATTCTCTCTATTCTCTATCTTTCATCTTCATTATATCTAATCTCTCTCTTCTCTCTCTCTCTCTCCTCTCATTCTTTTCTCTACTCTCTCTCTTCTCTCTCTCTATATCTCTCCTTACCTATCACTATCCTATCAACACCCTTTTAATCACTTCAAAACAACTATATTATTATATATAACATATCCACTAAACATACTCCACACACTCATTCATCAATACATCAAAACAAAACAAAATAAAAATAATTAAATTAATTATAAAAAAAAACAATACATAAATACAAATACACACACAA
>NW_028234404.1:5876905-5879405 GCF_977035675.1 Penaeus japonicus
AAAATTCTAATTGAATGACTATGACTTATTATCTTTTTTTTAATGAGAAATAGTTGCGATATCTTATCAGTATACGTTGGCGTTATCTTTTCTTATCAGCTATCTTGCTGGTGCTAATGTTACAATGAGTAGGATCCATAATGTTATCTTTATGGTGTGGTGTGATGTTATAGTGTGAAAAACTAGCTTTATTTTCTGAGTTATGGATAGTAATATTTATTCTTGTTCTGATTGCAACTTTATTGATAGTGCTATTACTTATTAAGAATTATTGTGCTAAGCTATTATTCTACTACTATTGCAATCACTATTGATGCTATTTTTGCAACAACTATTGTTATTGCATCAGTTACTACTACTATCACTATTACTGGTATTGGTATCATCATTATAACTAAATCTGCTCTGCAACTGTTCATATTGCAACTACTATCACTAACATAACGACTTTTACTCTCTATTACTCCCTTTTGCAACTCTGATCACTGCCACTCCTTAAATCAAATCCACATCAAACCCACTCGCTCTATAGTGCCACTTCCTACAACGGTGTCACACTGGCACACCGGCCTCCGCGTTCACTCTTTTTTATAATTATATTTCCTCGTGTTATTGCAAAGAAAATGCAACGATGTTTTGTCTTCTCCTTATTCTCTCTTCTGAATGACTCCGTTCTTAACTTTTTTATTTTATTTTCACACGCGTGTAGTTATTCACTTTCACTTGATAAAGTCATGTGTGCTTTCGACATGTGCGTGTGAGTATCTTTAAGTGTGAATGTGTGTGTGTGTGTGTTTGTATGAGTGTGTGTGTGTGTGTGCGTGTGTGGGTGAGTGTGTGTGTGTGTGTGTGTGTGTGTGTGTGAATGTGTGTGAATGTGTGAGTGAGTGTGTGTGTGTGTGTGTGTGTGTGTGTGTGTGTTTGTGTGAGTGAGTGTGTGTGTGTGTGTGTGTGTTTGTGTGAGTGTGAGTGTGAGTGTGAATGTGCGTGCGTGTGTGTGTGTGTGTGTATTTGTGTGGGCGCGTGTGTCTTTCTATGTAATTGAGTGTACTGTATATATATTTGTGTAATTGTGCGTGTGTATATATCATCCTATTTATCTACCCGCAATCACATTCTAGTCCCTGTACGTCTGCTTGAGCATTGTGCTTATATCTGAGTGTGTGTATCCACATGCTTTCTATATCTGTCCACCTGCAACCGCACCCACACCCCCCCGCCTCCCCTTCCACACCCACGCACGCGTTCCCACTCGTCCAAACCAAACAAACCAAACCAAAACCAAACAAACAAACCAAACAAACCAAAAAAAAACAAAAAACAATCAAACAAAAAAACAACAACAAACCAAAACAAACCCAAACCAAAACCAAACAAACAAACCAAACAAACCAAAAAAAAAAACAAAAAAACAATCAAACAAAAAAACAACAACAAACCAAAAACAAACCCAAACCAAACTAAAACCAAAACCAAAAAAACAACAACCCAAAACCAAAAACCAAAAACAACCCTACCTTTTCCTTCGTCATCAGCGTCCTCTCCAACTCCCCCAGGGACTTGGTCTCCCTCACGCACTCTCTCCGGGTCTCAGCCCTGACGAACTTGATTTGTTTCTCGTGTTCTTGTTTGTACTTGCGCAGCTCGAGGGCCTTCTCTTGCTCGCTGGCTGTCCTCGCCACTAGCTCAGCCCTCAGCCGCTCTTTCTCGTGGCGAAGAGCCGAGAGTTCCCGACGGAGGTGCGTGAGTTCGGTGCTTGAGACGAGTTGAACGCCGAGTTCCGGGGGCGCCTGAGGGTGGGGGAGAAAGGGAGAGTGAGTGAGTGAGTGAGGGTGAGGGAGGGAGGGAGGGGTGGGTGGGTGGGTGGGAGGGAAGAGGGAGGGTGGGAGGGTGGGAAGAGGGAGGGTGGGAGGGTGGGAAGAGGGAGGGAAGAGGGAGGGAGGGAGGGAGGGAGGGAAGGAGGGAGGAATGGAGGGAGAGGGAGGGAGGGAGGGAGAAAGAGAGAGAGAAAGAGAGAGTAAGAGAGAGTGAGTGAGAGTGAGTGAGAGAGGGTAAGACAGAAAGAGAGAGAGGGGAGGGAGGGAGGGAGCTATGATAAAGGTATAGGAAATGAATTAGAAATTGATATATCATACCAAAACACGTAGCTACTAGATCTACATAAATATATGTTTGTTCGTCTGACCGTTTTTTCCGCCCAAAATCTAGCAAACGGGAAACAAATAAATATCGACTTGGGACATCTAACAGGCGGTTAGAGACGTTTCTGTAAGTTAAAAAAGGAGAAAAGGGAAACAAATCGAAAACGTGATAAAAAGTGATAAAAAAAACAAACAGAAGGTGAATTCAAATAATTGCGGACACTTTTTTTCTTCTCATATTTGATCAGAAATAATATTGTACACAAAAAAAATATATAATAATAATAATAACAATAATAATGATAAAAAATAACGACAGGTCATGTCAATATAGTATTGGCTCTCATTTGCGATGAGGA
>NW_028234404.1:5901905-5906905 GCF_977035675.1 Penaeus japonicus
ACGGACGTGTGTGTGTGTGTGTGTGTGTGTGTGTGTGTGTGTGTGTGTGTGTGTGTGTGTGTGTGTGTGTGTGTGTGTGTGTGTGTGTCTGTGTGTGTGTGTGTGTGTGTGTGTGTGTGTGTGTGTGTGTGTGTGTGTGTGTGTGTGTGTGTGTGTGTGTGTGTGTGTGTGTGTGTGTGTGTGTGTGTGTGAGGAAGGGAAGATGAGGGAGAGGGAGGGAAAGGGAAGGGGAGGGAGAGGGAGAGAAGTGAAGAAGGAGGGAGAGGGATAAGGAGAGGGAAAAGGAGAACTAGAGAAATAGAAAGATAGACAGAAATAGAGAAATAGATAGACAGACAAAGAGACAGATAGATGAATAAAGAAAGATACAATAAATTCAGACCGTGTTTAATTTCGGTATATCAGAATTTCGAGGAGGGCGGGGAAGGGAGTCCTACTGACACATGGACAAAACTCAACAACAAAACAACAACAAACAACAACAACAGCAGCCGCCGTGGCAACCTCGCCGTACCTGTTTATCTCGCTGCATCGCCATTACTCTCGCCATGGCATTCTTCTTCTCGATCTTCATCCGGGTCTTGAGCTCCCGAATCTCCTCATTCTTCTCGTGTATGATTTTCCTCAAGCTCACGAGCCGCGTCTTGAGGGCGACCACCTCTCGCGTCTTCCGAGTCTCTTCCTCTTCCTCCTCCTTCTCCTTGAGCGGCGAGCGTGACCTCGAGTACTTCTCTCGACGTCTCAAGATCTGCGTCTGCTCGTCCCTCTGTCGGTGTGTTCTTCGCTGGACCTCTCGCTCTCTCGTTGGTCTTTCCAGTTCGATCTCGCCGTGTTGCGTCTTGGTCTTGGTCTTGGTCTTCGGGGGGTCTGGGGATTGGCGCTCTCGGGTCTTCGTCTTCTCGGGTTCGTCTGCTGTTTCTTCTTCTTCTTCTTCTTCTTCTTCTTCTTCTTCTACTTCGTCTGCGGTTGGTTTCGCTTTGGGATTTGCTTTCGGGTCGGTGGCTTTTTGATTGGTGTTGCTCGTTGTTTCTTGGTCTTCTTCTTCTTCTTCGTCGCCGTCTTCTTCTTCGTCTTCTTCTTCGTCATCGTCTGAGCCACGGCAGTCTGTGTCTCCGATGTCCGTTTCGTCTTCCTTGTTACACTCCGAGTCTCCGGCGTCCGTTTCGTTGCACTCCGAGCCGCCGATATCTGTGATGTTGCACTCCGATTCGTACAAGTCCGTGTCGTGGCACTCCGACCATCCGAGGTCCGTGTCGTGGCACTCCGACCACCCGAGGTCCGTGTCGTGGCACTCGGACTCTCCCATGGCCGACTCGACGAAGTCCGTTTCCCCGTCGGAAGCGTCGCCCAAACGCGTCTCTCCGGGGTCGGTCTTTCGCGTCCTCTCGCTCTCCTTGTCTCCCGTCGGGTCTCTCTGTACTTTTCCCGAGTGGGGGCTCCCGAGGTACGACCCCGAGCTGCCGAAGTAGGAGCTCGTGCTGGCGATGTGCGAGCCCGAACTCCCGATGTGGGAGCCGGTGCTGCTGAAGAAGGACCCGTTGCTCCCGAAGTAGGACCCCGTGTCACCCAGCGGAGACGACTTATCGGACAGCTTCTTCCCGCCCGTCGTCCTGTCCTCACCCTCCTCCTTGATGAACAGCTCGACCTCCCTCCAGCCCGGCCGGATGTGGTCCTCGAGGCGGTGCTCGTCCTCCAGGCCGACCTCTTCCTCCTGGCCGTCTTCCCTGGCACGGAGTCCTCCTCTTCCTCCTACTCCGTCGGCGTCGCTCGCTTCGGTGTCGCCGCACCTGGCGCTGCTCCCGTCCTCCCTGTCCGTCCCGCTGGCTCTTAGCGTCGCCTCGGTCTCGCACCCGCTCTCGTCCGAGCCGCCGCCGTCGCCGCCTCCGTCCTGGGCCTCTCCATCCTCTTCGCCCTCCTCACTCTCGTCCTCGAACGCCTCTCGCTCATCCTCGACGCCCCCCATCCCCGCCTCGTCCTCGTCCTCCTCGTTCTCCGACGTCTCCTCGAACTCCTCGAGGGACGTGTCGAGACTCGAGCTCGTGTTCTTGGGGTAGTGGCGCGCCTTGTGGACCTCCCAGTACACCTCCGAGCGGAAGGTCTCGTTCAGGTGGGCGGCCAGGGCGTCTTGGGGCTCCACTACGCCCACCACGCCCGAGGTCAGGTCAGGGGTCAAGTGGGAGGTGAAGTGAGGGACGTCGACGCCTTCGCTGTTGTTGTTGTGGTTCCTGTTTTGGTTGTAAATGATACGTGGTTTCTTTGGCTTCTCCTCCATGGCCTCCTTCGTGCAGAGGCTTCGATCCCTTGCAACTCTCCTGCTGAGGATGTTCGAGAATATCCACACCTCACGATGCTAGCTAGCACTGTGCATGATTTAGTTTCTTGTGCAATCCCTTTCACAACCGCTCGACGATCTTAGTGCACAATAATGACACAAGTTGCAAAAAAATAAAAGGAATCTTATAGCTCAACGTATGCACCTTGATGCCTAATTAACACCCCAAGTATGCAAAATCACGCGCACCATCGCTAAAAAAAAAGATACACCTCGAATTATCTCCATATCGCACAAGATCTGGACTCTTATCGTAGTGATAAGATTGCTTCATGACTTTTCTCGTGCTAGTCCGTGCATCGTTTTGCAAGATGTTCAACCGAACCTTTCAATTTGACACTGATATTAAATCGCGGATCTCCATTACACTCTCCTTGTCATGCTCTAGCAAGATTCATTTGCATAGTGCAACACTCACTTCATTCCGGGTGAAAATAAGATTGATTCACTGAATTTTAATTCCGACTGACAATTTAAAGGGTATTTCCTGCCCCGTGTAACGCTGTGTCATTACACACGTTTTCCTAACATTTCTATATTTTGAATTTCGTAAACTCTATCAAACGAAACACTGAACAGATGCTTAAATTTTCCGAAATGAACTGACCTATGGCACATGTATCACAGATTTAGCACTTAAAATCATGCACTTCGGATATGCACAACTCCCTTTTCAGGTCATGGGATCTACTACGGAGAGAAAAAACGAGCATCTCTCCTCCTCCGACCACTACCGTTCCCATACTGACTGAATGAACAAGTTGTCAGACCTTACCTTGTGGGATGCCGCTTGAGTTACCGGTTACTGTTTCCCGTGAAGATTTAGTTTTCCATAACAAAACCTATCTATAAAAAATATTACAATTCGTATAAAACACTACTAATCAAAATACATAAACATAATTCAAAAATACAAAATCAGCCCTCTGGCTATACTTCGAAAAAATAGTCCATTAAGTAACGTATTGGAAACCCCGCCATCCACCTGCCTGACCGAAGTATCCCGTGTTATCACTACGCTATTGCTCCTTCTACAAGCCTTTGCATGATAAGCACCAGACTTCATCTCTGTCACATGCTAATTGTTCTTATACAGCAGAACGTAGAAAGTTCTTTTGAGAATCCATTTAGTGGCTGGGATGAGAGAAGAGGGAGGGAAGAGAGAGAGAAGAGGTAAGAAGAGGAGGGCTATCGGGAGGGAGGAAGGGAGGAGAAGGGAGTTAGGGAACGGAAGGAGAGGGAAAGGAGAGGAAGGGGAGGTGAAAGAAAGGAAGGAGAAGGAGGGAGAGGAAAGGGATGAGGGAACGGAAGGTGGAGGGAGGGGAGAGAGAGAGAGAGAGAGAGAGAGGGAGAGGCAAGGGTAGGGGTGAGGGGGGGAGGGGAGAATGAGTGGATTAGCACAAGGTCGCAAAACCTCGACTCGATATCCACCCACCTGTCACATCATACGACACCCACACATCGCGCCACATTGTTCACGCCCACATCTACGGCTTGGGCGAGGGAATACGTGTTCAAAAAGAAAACAAAATAAAAAAGAAAAGAAAACAGCAGAGTGACTAAACCTTTCCGAGAACACAAGCTGCACCAATTCATTCTTCTGGCGTCACATTTCCTAGTAATTCACACTCATGATTTTTTATACATAGTTGTATATGTATATATCAATATCTATATCTGTCTATCTATTCTATTTCTCTCTCTCTCTCTCTCTCTCTCTCTCTCTCTCTCTCTCTCTATATATATATATATATATATATATATATATATATATATTATATATATATATATATTATGTATATATATATATATATATAGTTACATGCATACATACTTATTTATATATGTACGTATGCATGAGAGAGAGAGAGAGAGAGAGAGAGAGAGAGAGAGAGAGAGAGAGAGAGAGAGAGAGAGAGAGAGAGAGACAGACAGACAGACAGAGAGAGATACAGAGAAAGAGAGAGAAAGATACAGAGAGAGATACAGAGAGAGGGAGAGAGAGAAAGAGAGTCAGACAGAGAGAGATAATCGGATAGATAAATCTACAGATAAACAGATAGATAGATAGATAAACAGCGACTGCGTTCACCTACTTACGAATGTAAGAGGAGGAGGAAGAGAAGGTGTGGATGGGGTGGGGGGGTGGGGGCTACTTAATTACAAAGTAAAACACCACATCAGGTCTGCCCATTAACGGGTACATCACAACAACCATAACAATCTTAAACATGAACATCTTTATCTGAAATAAGCAATTATCTTAAACATCCGTATCTTAAATAAGCAAGATAAAGCTATACCAGTTGATACAGTAGGTTCATTTCTTCAGCTTTTGTGTTCATAGATAATTACTTGTGTGATGGGTAATTATAGTCTAATCCTTACGGTTCCCTAAGGGTGACAAACCATAAACATAACGTAGGATTATCGACTTAAACTTCGTCTATGTTGTTGTGTCGAACACTTGTTCTTGTTACAAACAAGGAAATTGTTTGAGATGATGATAGTGATGATAGTACTGATGGTGATGATGATGGTGATGATGATGATGATTATGATGATAAGGATAAGGATAATAATCGTGGTAATGATAATGGTGATAAGGATATGGTCATAATGATAATAATAATGATATGATAATGATGTTCATAATGATAATGATAAT
>NW_028234404.1:5919405-5934405 GCF_977035675.1 Penaeus japonicus
TATCTATCTATCCACCCCTCTTCCTTTCTATCTCCTCTATCCGTTACCTTGCCCTGTTCTATCTCCTCTTCACGGATAGATTCTCTTTCTCTCTCTCTCGCTTCGTCCAAGACTAAAGACCTCAAGAATCTTTACATCCGTACTACCTGAAAGTATGTATCGCCGGCTGTGGTTGTCAACTGAAACGGGGCTACGGTACACGAAGGTACACGAAGGTACATCGGTATGATGATGTTAATAGGGAGAGGAAAGGAATACGGAAATGATCGTTCATAGCTAGTTAGTCCAAAAAAGGTTGAATGAGTTAGAAAGAACAACAAAAAAGTAATAAACATAGAGTGTGTTTTTTTTTCTGAAGGTCAACGCCTCATTCGTATTGATAACTTTTTTTTTCTCTCTCTTTGATTGCTGTTATTATCATCATTATTGATCTTTATTTTTCTTCTAAACGCGTGTATGGGTGACCGGACACCCCTCACACGCTGACCTTTCCTGACCTCGAACGATGCAAACGCGACCTCTTCCCCTGGGCGCGCATGGACCTTTCGAACTTGTTTTTTTCTTCCTCTGACCCTAACAACCAAGGAGGCCCTGGCCTCTTTACCGCCCACGCCCATGCCTGCTTAGAGAGAAAGGGATCGATGGGCGTGACCTGTTTTATTACGTCAGCCCAGGAGGCCTAGGTCAGGAACTGCTTGGTTGACCTGCTTTTGTTTTCTTTTTTTTTCTCATTTTGAAAGAAAAGAATCTCACGCCAAACCAGTCTCTTTTGCGTCGACCTTCGCGTCGTAAAAAAAAAAAAAAAAATAGAAGGACCCAAAGCATCGACGAATAACATAACTGATTGTTCATAATTGTGACAAGTATACAGATATATCTATTCAAAAAATCTCGAGTATCAAGTTCCGGTGTGAACGATAAGAACAGTTTTACGATCAACAAAACTTCACGAACTGGACTTGTCTGTGTGTGTGGAAACGTGTCTCCTTCGCCGCATTCATATAACTTCCCCTGTTTTATGAATGGCGACTGGATGCGTTGAAGCCCCGCGGAGACATTAAATAACCAAGTCATTCTTATCAAAGGAATAATATCTACATTCAACAAAACGAAATTTGCAACTGTATCTACATCATAGCAGGGTTAAGGTAGTACAAGAATCTAATGCTAATGCTTATTACATATTCAATCTCGTTGTCTCGTGAAACAGTATTAATTACTCACACTCTGCACTAAGTGGCAAAGGAAAACACTCGCCTCTGTGGTATGATTGTTTATCCGTTATCATATTTATATCCCGAAAAAATGAGGAGTGAAAATATTTCACTGTAAGATCAAAAAATAATAATCCGAAGAAATACATTTTTTCCTTTAGTTTGCCCGTCCCAACGCTGCCCCCTCTGTACGTTTTCTTTGACAAATGGCTCAGCTGGAGGGGTGACTCGCGTGGAACTGTCGGCAGGATTTACTGTACGGTTGAAAAACCATACATACACACGAGAGTAAGGTACATTGTTGTATTCTTATTTTATTGATGATACAGCCACATAAATGTATTCTAGACATTATGATTAAAGTGATTATCCTCTAATCAGTCTAATTTTGAAGAGCACACTAAGCAATATATAATATATATTTCAATAAATCCATACAGGGAATTTCAAAATGTAAACAAAGTTTGAGTATTCTATATCCTATGTTAATACGACTAATGTATTAGCAGTGCGAGATCTACTCTAGACTTATTGTGCAATCGGAATGGAATCTTCACTGGAAAGTGCAGGAGGTTATACTAATCTAGTTTGCAAAATCAAAAACTGTCCGCTACTTGTTGCTTGAGCTATGTACCACCAAATTGCCGTCCGACTACGGATGAAATACGCGAGAACGAACGCCAACGAGGACTTTCTGTATAAGAAGGCGCTTTACAAGAGCTACAAGGTATAAAGATTGTACCCTTGAAGAAGATAGGAGCTGCAAGTACGGTTTGACATCAAGGCAATCAGTAGCTGTTATACACACGCTTCAGGTGTACAGAAACCCTTCAGTAGTTCTGGGTTTTTTAGCTCTCTTCTTCCTCTCTCTCGGATCACAGACTCCTTCCTCCTCGCCAACGGAGATACCATGACAGTGATATTGTAGGCTCAAATGTGTTTCACGTAGATAAAACGAACAACAAAACAACGCAACGCAGGAAAACGACAAGTACACATATTTCGTAGGGTTCGGTGAAAGACAAGATTTTGAAAGCTGCTCGCCAGAGAGGTCTCTGTGCGGCCGCGGGACAGCTGTGTGGTACACTGAGAGAATGATGGTTCAACAACGAGCATTATGGAGCGCTGTTGACACTGGTGCTCTTAGAGTGTATGCAACAACGCCGTTGCCGTGTCATTGACAACAGACAGGTATTTGAAGAAGCTCTTACGCTACTACCATTCTTCTTAGAAGTTATTAGTTATTTATTTATATCATCCTGGACTTGGGAGGGGAAAGTGTGGGTATTCCTCACTTGATCAAAAAATACTCGACGAAAAGACTTTTTTTTTTTTTTAAAGTGACACTAAAAAACAATACATATCTTTGAAGCTCATGTCCAAACAGACGACACGAAAAAGGGGTAGGGGGGTTGGGGGAGGAAATGACCATATGAAATACAGTCAGGCCTAAACTGACCAAGTTTCTCATAACATTTGGATCTTTTCTTTTTTTTAATGGCTTGTGATAGCATCTCGTCAAAAGGAATATCTCTACTTTACTACATTCTTCTATTGCATATTTGGTAAATACAATAAATGATTTATTTTATATATGTAGAAACTCCCAATATGTATATCAAACTGGACCACTACTCGATAAGATTTCAAACTACAATATCTATCAGTTTTATTAAATCTTCCGGGCAGACCTGTTTTGTTTTTTTAATAGAAATAGTATTTCATTTAATCTACTTTCACTACTTCAGGTTTGAGTTCATGAAAAGGTCACACGATCTGCATAGAAGATGATATTGTTTATATTTCAGTGTAATACTGTGAGAGATGTACAACGGGACCGAAGCTTCGAGACAACGATTCGCCAAGAGGTTCGGAAGTTCCTCGTGAATGAAGCAAACACTGGATTAGACGAACCTGACGTTAATCAAACAGTGGACGCCGAAGTAGCTTTGCTTTGTCCACGCACACAAGAATCACACAAGGTGTCTGCTGGTGGGTATGTGTCGCCTTATTTTATCTTATACATATATATATTTTTTTCTTGTTTTTTTTTTCTTCTTTTCAATCTTATTTTGAGGAAAATCTTTAACCAAGTGTTCGTTGACGGGAGGTTGCATTAATAGTTATTTCGTGCTTGTATATTGTATAGATTTGCTCTGGTTCGACGAGCAATCCGTGGCTTAGTGTGCTCTACCACGAGTTTCATTGAGGTGTTCATTAGGCAACTCCAGGGACGTGATAGTGCTGTAGTTCCCCCTGGACGTTGGATATTGGTTTTGTTTATAGTTGGACTCTTAAGTTTAACTCTCATGTTCTTGTGAAGTCAAGAACTTGTATCATCTCCGTGATATTAGTTGCTCACATCGTTATTATGCTATGTATATATATATATGATTATATCTAAATTTATGTATATGTATAATGATGCTTTTAGTAAATAATAAAAAGCTTGCATGAGTATATTAATATTTTTAAGAGAATGCTAAGAAGAAACACATTCCTCAATTGTAGCTGATTATAGATTTAAGGTTATTATTATTATTATTATTATTATTATTATTATTATGTATTTTTTTCTTGTTTTCTCTCTCAGAAAGTTCCAAATATACTCGTGGTCCCTAACACACACGATCTCCTACAGTTGAGCTTTATCCAATGTTGTATAATAAATCCTACTTCAGTGAAGCAACGGCCGGGGACCCAGAGGGAGCCCGAGGTCCCCGCGCCCTTGAACGACTTCGAGTCCTTGGTTCGCGTCTTCGCTCGACGGGGAACGGGAGCGCTCGGAGCGGTGACGGGTCTTGAGGTCCCGCTCGGGCCGGTTGGCTTGGCCCTCGCCGCCCCCTTCGTCACGCCCACGGGAGGGGGGCGCTCATCCTCGTCGCCTGCCGCCGGCGCCGTCGTGTCCTCCTCCTCCTCGGTGTGTCCGGGCGCCTCCCTCCGGGCCCAGGTAGACTCGGAGGGCGACGTCTGGCGGCGGCGGCGGCGGCGGCGGCGGCGGCGGCGGCGGCGGCGGCGCATCCTGCTGGGGCTTCTTAGTCCACGGTCTCGATGGCGACGGTGGTCTCGGCCTCCTTCTTGGAGGGGCTGGGCGTCTTGGCTCCGCCCGCCACCGAGCCAGTGGCGGAGACGGCGGACATCGCGCTTCCTCGCCTTCCTGCAACACCAACTGCACTTTACTCAGTCAGCCCTAACGCGGCAGGGTCTCCTCTGCCTTGCAAGCCGCGCCTGCCGCCTACTCACTGGGCTGTGCGGCCGCCTACGCTAACAGTGTCTTTGGCATCTAGGCTGAACTGGTATATATGACAGTTTTGATCTTTAATCTTTATATCATTGTTATATCATGTGTAATGCATCCTAGGGTTCACTCTGTCTTCTTTCCTACTCTAACTCTGTCGAAAGAATTATGGTTAATATTTATCCTATGAAATATATGGTCTGCATTATTTTCTAAGTTTTTGAAAAGTAAGGAATACTAACGACTAGCTATAAAATGACTTGATTGCAAGTCCCATCAAGAGTGAGGCTGCATACGTTGTACCCATGCATTAGAATTTAAAAAACTATCTACTTTCGTGTTTATGAGTCCTAGGCTAAGTCACTGTATATATAAAAAACGGGTTTTTAAATAGGTAAAGTATTTGTACTAGTCCTATACATACTATAATACAGATATATAGAAAAATATTAGCTAGGAAATGGTTGATTGCCTGCGCCAGGTTTTCTCAGGTACGCTAAAAAAAATAATATCTTGCAACATATCACACATGCCACCGAGTTCAAACATCATTTATCATTACTTTCTTGGTTGAATTCTGTCAGTAGAGTTACATTAGCGTGCGTCCAATGTAATTCTATACCAAACAGTTGGCATTACAACAGTTTCACCCAACAAACCTCTCTACCAATGGCAAACTGGAAACTTACGCTCTCTCAGAAACAGCACTGGAAGCCACTAGAACCACTAAATGGGTGACTAGCGTATTTGTCTCAACTCACGTACAAGCTGTATGAGTCCTTCTGACCAACTCAGTTTGGTCTGATGGGCAGCGGTTGGCACTCAGGGCTAAAGGATAAATACTCTCGTTAACGCCCCCGGTTGTCAGTCTCTCTCTCTCGCTCTCTCTTTCTCTTTCTCTCTTTCTCCCGTGGAAGGAGAGGTGGAACTAGCTCGTCCCCCTCCGTCACTCCGTTCTCGCTCACTGACTAGTCAACGAATGTGAGGAGGGGCGGGGAGTTTGGATAAGTCTGGTGTGAACGTGTGGCTGATTTCACCTGTTCCTCAGGGTTTTCTTATCCTTCTCTCAAATCAGCGTGATTATGGTTGTGCTGGGATTTTGTTTATTTTGGTGTGTGTGCTTCTATTGTTTTATTATTATTATTTTATTTTATTTTTTTTGCCATCTTTTATTTCTCTTTTTGTTTGTTTTGTTTTGTTTTGTTTTGTTCTCGGGTGGGATGGTTTAGGTGAGATCATGGAAGCTCACGGACCCGATATATAAGGCTCCGGTAGTTTTAGATAGCCTAGCTTTTTTTTTTTTTTTTAAGAGTGTGACCTAAAAAAAAAAAAAATTACTTCTTGTTTTGTTTTGTTTAAGCTATCTGAGCCAAACAAGCGGATTAAACACTTGTGAATGAATAGCAACAGCCGCCATAGCTGTGATAGCTCCTCTTTTAGCTGTGTTATCTGAATAAGGATCTGAAACCTTATCCACAAACCGTATTTGTGAATGGAACAAAAAACAACAACACAAACACAACTAGCTCTAAACAGTAGAAAACTAGAACCAAAATCTAAAAAACAAGACCTAAGGTGAGACCCATGTGTCTTCAGGGTTACTCTTAAATCACCTAAATTATATCATACTAATGGGCCAAGCATGGACTACATCAGACATGCTGTCAGAACACGCCATTCAGAAGATGATGAGTCAGGTGGTCTACACTACACAGTTCTGAGCTATTGGATAGGCTATACCGCTCCCCTGTGTTTATGTGGGGTTGTGTTTGTGTGTTTGTGCGTTAATGTGACGTCGTGTTTGTTTGTTTATGTGAGGTTGTGTTTGTGTGATTATGTGGGATTGTGTGTGTGTTTGTGTGTTAATGTGACGTCGTGTTTGTGTGTGGTTGTGTTTGTGTGTTTATATAGGTTTTGTTTGTATGTTTATGTGAGGTTGTGTTTCTGTATTTATGTGAGGTTTTGTTTGTATGTTTATGTGAGGTTATGTATATTTGTTTGTGTGATTTTGTGAGGTTTACGTGTGATTGTGATTGTTTATGTGTGGTTGTGTTTATGTGAAGGTAAGTACGTGTGATTGTATGGGATGCATGTGATTGTGATTGTGTTTGTGATTGTGATTGTGTGTGTATGATGTGTATGTGTGATTGTATGAGGTTGTACATTCTGATTATGATTGTGTAAAGTGTATGTGTGGCTATGTGAAGCTGTGCTTATGTGATTGTGTTTGGGTATGTGTGTTTGTGTATGAGTGATTGTGCTTGCGTGATTGTGATTGTGTGTGTTAGTGACTGTGATCGTGATTTGATTGTGTATATTTTTGAGTGTGCGTGTGCGTGTGTGTGTGTGCGTGAGATAGAGATAGAGAGAGAGAGAGAGAGAGAGAGAGAGAGAGAGAGAGAGAGAGAGAGAGAGAGAGAGAGAGAGAGAGAGAGAGAGAAAGTAAGAGGAAGAGAAAAATAGAAAGAAAAAAATAGATAGAGAGAAACAGAGAGAGAGATAACGAGATAACGATACAGCGAAAGAACGAGAAAGCAAGACAGAGACAGAGAGAAGAAAAAGAGAGAGAGAGAGAGAGAAAAAAAAAGATAGAGTTTCTGAATATATGTATAAATGTATACACCTACTTCATACAATCAAAATACCCTGCAGGCTATATATATAATATATATATATATATATATATATATATATATGTATATATATATATATATATATATATATATAAATATATATATATATATATATACATACATACATACATATATATATATATATATATATATATATATATATATATATATATATATATATATATATATATATATATGTGTGTGTGTGTGTGTGTGTGTGTGTGTGTAAGTGTCTGGTAGCTAAGTGTCACTGCCTCTAGTCACCTTTAGACACTTAAACGTGGCACCTCCGCTGCTTCGCCAGGTAATTCAACCCAGTCACGTGACCTTCCTACGCCTGACGCAGAATAGTAGTGGGATCTAAAACCTCTCTTAAATTATACCATTCTTCTCTTAGTTTAATTAAGTCTCATTTGATTTAGAGATGTATAGAAGTTAGAGAGAATAAAAAAAGAAAAACATAGAAAAGAGAAGAAGCAGCCTTAATTTTATAGATAGATACTTTCTTTATAAAAAGATGCAATCAATCAATCAATCTACGTTTTGAAGCCATCAAAAAGGGCTCAAAGTAAAAGCAAAGCGGCAATGGAAAATGTCGCAAAATGTAAACAACTGCCGCCAGTGCCTGAGTGCATGAAGACGAGCCAGGTGAAGAGCCATAGGAGTGCCATGTCTAGCTAGCAGCGTGCCAACTACACGTGTGTGTATGCCTGCCTGTGGCTGTGGCGTTCAGCAGCGAGAGTGCCAACAGAGAGTGCCTGCCACCGCCGCGCCGTCGCTGCCGCAGTGGTGGTAGTGGTGGTAGTGCCCCGAGGTGGTTGGCAGACGGTGTCAGGCCAGCGAGACAAGAAGAAAACGAAGGAACCGGAGACTTACCATCAGGTTGCAATCATGCAGAGGGAAGTCACGTGGCGGTCACACAGGTGGGATCCCAAGTGTCAATCCAAAAACAGTCGTGGCTTTGTTAGTGGTGCCGTGATTCAAGAAAAATATATATATACACACCTTGGATTCAAAAGGACTTGGATTCAAAAAGGCACATTTGCAAGTCAGAATGAGAAAGTGAGTGAGTGAGAGAAAAGAATAAGAATTAGAAAAAAAACGAATTCTTTCTTTCTCTTTACCTTAAAAAAAAAAAAAAAAAAAAAAAATCACGGCAAAACTAACAACCACAAAAGGGAACATACAAAGAGATGGAAACTCTCAAGGAAAGGTCCTTTGAAAAGGGATACTGAATTGACCACTAAGAAAAAAAACAAGAAAAAAAGAAAAGAAAATACAATGACTACCATTGTTTTTTCTCCAAAATTCTAATGAAAAAAGTGACATTGAGAGTGGGACCCTACACAAAAACGTCTTTCCATTTTGTTAACTCACCCCAGAGCAGGAACCAGATAAAGGCCTTTTTTGCGTGCTCCAACTGGACCAAAAAGTTTGCTATATAAGCTCGTTCGTTCCTCCGTGGCTAAAGACAAGAGCCAAGATATGAAAGAATGTATGGGAAAGAGAGAAATAAAGAAATATAGAAATAAAATGGGGAAAGAGAGAGAGATAGAGTGAGAGGGAGAGAGAGAGAGAGAGATAGAGTGAGAGTGAGAGAGAGAGAGAGAGAGAGAGAGAGAGAGAGAGAGAGAGAGAGAGAGAGAGAGAGAGAGAGAGAGAGAGAGAGAGAGAGAGAGAGAGATTTAGAGAGAGAGAGAGATTGAGAGAGAGAGAAAAAGTATAGGGGGATACAAGTTCAAAAAAAGTAAAAACAAAAAAAGAAGAAAAGAAGAGAGAGAGAGAGAAAAAAGAAAGAAAGAAAGAACAAAAAAAATGTACAGTCGACTTCTCATCGTTTTCTCTAATATCTTGAGGAAGCCGCGAAACTTTTTCGTCCAGGTGTTGTAGGAGAGAGAGAGTACTTGGGGGAGTTGCAATGGAGGAGAGAGAAGTTGAGGGTGGGGTCCAACAGCTGTGTGTGGCGCTGCGGGAGTGGTTCGTGCCGCCGGCGAGAGCTCAGGGCCCTTCCGCCGCCTGCTCGACTACCGACAGCGGTCCTCACCATCTCACAGGGAGTCCAGGGACGGAAGACGCTGGTATGACACCGCTGGGCCTCACGGGGGCAGAAGTGTGGGGGCGGGGGGCAGGGCAGAGAGGGAGGGAGGGAGGGGAGGGGGGGGCAGGGTGACACCAACAAGTTATGCTAGTGACAACGTTTTTGACGGATTTTAGATTCTTTTTTTTTTTTTATCAATCTTTTCTTTTTTTTTTTTTTTTTTTTTTTGGGTCATCCTCTCAGAGAAACATTCCAAGACTGGGTAATAAGAAACTCGAGTTATTTGTGATGATATTCACATGCAAGCCACTGATAAGGCATTCAAGAAATGGTAGAATTCTTTCTTTTATGTCATGACCTGGCGACTTTGTCTAAGTAAGGCCAATATAAAAATGCAATATGCAAAATTCAAACGCCATAGTAAAGATCACGCACTGCTTTAATGAATGGAAGAAGCAGACTGCTTGAATAACAGTGAGCCGGCATCCCCCCGGGCCGCCCTACGCGCGCGCCTGGCCCAGCAGGACGCCCGAAGGAAGTCCTGCGTCCTACAGCCCGCGGCAGGGACCCGGGAGGGCGCAAGAGCTCGGTGTATGAGTGGGAGGGAGGGAGACAGTGAGGGACTGGCCACGCCCCAACAACTCTAACCTTTGGCCAGAGAGCCATTGGGTGACCGGGTGGCTGCGTTGACGGAGGTGACAGAGGGGGCCCGAGAGGGGGCTCGCACGCTGGCCCGGGACCCCCGGCGCTCCCCACGGGCGGGGCTCAGCAACTTACTGTCTTTGAACAGCGAGGCGTTCATCAGGCGGGGGTTGGGGGTGTTGAAGATGGAGCGGTTCTCTCGGAAACGGGCTCTGCAATGGAAGTGGCAACAGCGCGTGAGCGAACCTGAGCGGGACGTCGGGAAAGGGGCATCAAGCTGGCCTAGGGACAGATTATAGGCCTGTTTAAGGGGGTCACGTGAGGCCTATAGCCATGGCTTAGGCTGGCTTAGGTCATAGACCAAGACTACTGCTCTTTAGGATTATCCGGATTCCGGTGACCTCGCTGGACAAACATCTGGAAATAGAACAAGAGCTTAAACATGAACACGTGACCTGTTATGAATGGGTGAACAGGAGCAAAGAGAGAAATAGTGATAAAGAGCGAACAAGAGAGAAAACGGGGATAATTAGTCGAACGAATGAGTACAGCCGACATCCGTACTCACCGCTAAAGATATATTTAAAAAAATATATATAGTGAAGGATGTCGACAAAGACAAGAACAAATACATTCAATTTTATATGTTACTCTTTCCTTGTGCTCGTAGTGCATGGCGCATGGACCTTGTGGGCAGCCTGACCTCATGACCTGCCTGACCCAACATCAAGTGTGACCTACAGGTGTGAAGGTGCTCCTTCTACGTGACCCTATAGGCATAGGTGCTCCTTCATGGTGCTTTCTCCAAAATATACCTTAACAGGAACGGTGCATATTATAATGGGGGAAGTTAATTATTATATTTAGAATAAGTCCTTATTACTAAATGATAATTACGAGTCGAGTTATAGAGTGGTTATGAATTAATGGTGACTATACAGTAGAATAAAGTAAATGTTGTTAATTATTTCTTTTAATGCTATTACTACTATAATATCTATTTCTGCTACCACTGTAAGACTACTGCTATTACAGCTACTACTACTACAACCAATATAATTTCTATTAACACTAGTGCTATCACTACTACTACAACTATATTTACGACTACTAAAAATCATACTACACCTACTACAACTACTACAACTGCTACCAAAACTACTACTACACTACTACGCTACAGCTACTATTATTCATACTACTACTACTACAACAACTGCTACTAAAACTACTACACAAAAAACACTACAGCTACTATTAATCATACTACTACTACTACTACAACAACTGCTACTAAAACTACTACACAAAAAACACTACAACTACTATTAAAATGACCTTTAGAGTGACTGAACGACTATCATTATAGGAAATTCTATTACTCCGCCTGCTTCTGCTTCTGTTTCTGCTCAGCATCTGCTTCTGCTCCACCTGGCTCCTGCTTGAATGATGATTCTGCAATGTCTTTCAACACATGAATGATTGTGCGATATATGTATGTATTTTTGTATGTATGTGTGTGTGTGTGTGAGATATGTGTGTGTATATGTGAATGTATATATATACATACATATATATATATATATATATATATATATATATATATATATATATATGTATATTTTATATATATATATATATATATATATATATATATATATATATATATATATATATATATATATACGTGTATGCATGTATGCATGTATGTATGTATGTATACATGTTTTTTTTTTTTTTTTAAGCAGCTTTCATGATGAATTCAAAACTGTTTTCCATTTCGCAACACAAATTGGACGGTTTAACATAAGAAAAAAAAAAAATCCTCCGCATTTTATTCTTCTTTCGCTTAGGTGTTAATCCCTCCTTTTCTCCGTCGCTTTTTCGATTCCCTTGGCCGTTGCAAATTGCCGGGAGATGAAAGTCGTTTTTTGCAACAATACGTCCCCCTCTACCCCCCCACCCCTCCCCAAATTTCAATGCGTAACGCGCGTGTACTTTGTCGGTATTGATGTGTAAGATTTGCATATGCTTTGAATATGTGAGAGACACTTTAGGAAGGAGGGAGAGGAAGAGGAAGAGGAAGAGGAAAAGGAAGAGGGAGAGGGGGAGGGAGAGGTTGAGGTGCGAGTTGGAAGAGGGAGGGGGAGGGGAAGGGGGAGAGGGAAGAGAAAAGGGGAAGAGGAAGAGGAGGGGGAGAGGGAGAGGGAGAGGGAGAGGGAGAAGGAGAGGGAGAGGGAGAGAGAACGTAGAGAAGAGGGGAAGAGAAGAGAAGAGAAGAGAAGATAGAGAGAGATAAATGAGAGAGAGAAGAGAGAGAGAAAAGGGAGAAAGAAAACGAAAGAAATGAAGAGAAAGAGAAACAGATAGAGGAGGAACAGATAAAAGAAAAACAGACAGAGAAGAGAGAGAGGACCAACAGCATCTAGTCAAAACGTTCACGCACAGCTAGTCTGTCTTTGTAATATATATATATATATATATATATATATATATATATATATATATATATATATATATATATAATATATATATATATATATATATAATATATATATATATATATATATATAATATATATATATACACACACACACACACACACACACACACACACACACACACACACACACACACACACACACACATATATGTATATATATATATATATATATATATATATATATATATATATATATCATTCATAATCTGCGTACATACTTAACTACCTCATAGGCCTATATCATCTTAACAACATCCATACTTCACATAATTCATTACTCGCAAGTAAACTTCTACAGAGCAAAAATTTAGACCACTGATATAAGAGCAAAACATGTATTTTCGGATAGTAATTAATTTTGGTAACATTGTGACAATGTTGTTGGAAAATGTTCTTTTGATATTATACAATATCGCTCTAAAATACCCGCTTAATCTTATATATTAGCGCCGTAAACTGTTGTTACAGACTTATGAAAGAATATATATACAAATATAAGAATATACATAAATAGATCCATGTTAATAAGAAGATAGTGTAAAAAATAGTAAAGTCCCTGTCGTTTTCTAACTTCAAAAATAATATAATAATAATCAATTTAATGTTTTCTAGATTCCAAAATATCATGCCGGTCCGATGAGGTGTAAGCCATCCCAATGGAAACTTTGAAAGGAAACTTAAACAGGACTCCAGAAGTTGTACTGTCACAGCTGATGCCGATACTCATTTGCATAGTACAAAGGGCCTAACGCTTATAAGTTGGGTCTCGTTTATGCTCACGCCAGCGCTTCAACTTCGAAACCTATTTAGAGTATTTGTGTGTGTTTCTTACTGGTGGAGTTTCAGTTGCTTGTTGGTTATCGTATAACTTTTTTTTTTTTTTTTTTTTCAATACAAACTCAGGCATATATACTCACTACACCAACATACACTCTTTCTTTTTTTTTCTCCCCTTCTCTCTCTCTCTCTCTCTCTCTTCCCCTCCCCCCTCTATTTCTCTCTCTCCCCCTCTCTCTCGCACAGTTGTAGATATAGAGTGAGAAAAAATAAAAAACATGGATATAAAAGAAATGATAAGAAAAATGACACCTGCCATATAGTCATGGGTCGAGGACATACACACAAAAAGGAAAATGAATAAGAATATGAATAAAAAAAGAAAAAGAAAAAGAAAAAACGAAAATGTCAAGAAGCTAAAGAAAAACATTAAAGACAGACGTAACAATATATACATATATATACATACATACATACATACATATATATATATATATATATATATATATATATATATATATATATATGTATGTATGTATATCTTTGAACACACAACCTTAATATGAACAAGAAAATAAAGATCAAAGATAAAAAAAAGAAAAAAAAAATCGAAGAAGAAAACAAAAATGACAGCGTTGCCATAACTTCGCGAACGAAATATATCCCGAAAAACGAGACTCGTAAGACGGAGATATTCACAGCTATTCCAGTGTGACCAAAATGCAGCTACGATCTATGGGTTCAAGCAGGAGGTTCTTCGTGTGACCTGTGCTTTGGGTGAGAGAGAGAGAGAGAGAGAGAGAGAGAGAGAGAGAGAGAGAGAGAGAGAGAGAGAGAGAGAGAGAGAGAAAGCGAGAGAGGGAGAGAGAGAGAGAGAGAGAGAGAGAGAGAGAGAGAGAGAGAGAGAGAGAGAGAGAAAGAGGAAGGGGGAGGGGGGTAAGGTGATAGAAAGAGAGAGAGAGAGAGAGAGAGAGAGAGAGAGAGAGAAAGAGAAAGAATTCAAAGTAAACAACAAAACAGTTATATGATTAGTAGCGAGGATAATTACCAATGTTATTAAAGAAATATAACTGATAATGAAGACTAAAAATTAAACATAAAGTCAGTGATAGATAATATAAAAGAAAAAGAAATGCCATACGAAACAATGGAAAATAAATAAGAAAAAAAGGATAAACAAGCGATAACACCGCATAAAAACAAAAACAAAAAACAAAAACAAAACAAAACAAATTAATTAACGTTAAAAAAAAATCATACGAAAATCACCGAAAGAAATGGGTAAAATAAAGAAAAAAGAAAGAGAAGAGGAAGAATAAGAATAAACAAGAAGAAAAAAGGATAAGAAAAAGAGGTTCTATGTTGCTCTTTGATGCCGCGAGTGCATAGCATTGTTGTTGTTGTTGTTGTTGTTGTTTTGAACAGCTGAACATCAACATTCTCTCTCGGTGGCGGAAGTAAAGGAGAAGACGGAGAAAGGAAGAGAGAGAGAGAGAGAGAAAGAGAAGAAGAGAGGAAAAGAAGGGCAATAGAAGGAGCAAGGAAAAAGGAAGGATAAAAAAGGAAAAGGGAGGAAAACACATCTAGGAAAAGAGGAAGAGGAACAATGGAAAAAAAAAATCGAAGGATGAAATATCCTCCCACAGTTTTTTTCCTCTCCTCTTCCTCCACCTTCCTTCCTTCTTCCCTTCCACCTCCCTTCCTTCCTCCTCTTGATCCTTCTCCTCCATCTCCTTCCTTCCTTCCTCTCTTTCCCATTCTCCCTCTCTCTCTCTCTCTCTCCCTCTCTTCCCGTTTCTCTCCTTCCTTGCCTCTCCGTGCCACTAGATGCACCACTTACTGTCTTCTGTTAATTTCTCTACGTTTATCCTGCGAGATTTGAAGACGGACCTCTTCTCCTTGAATCGAGATCTGGAACAAGGGCAGGCGTGAGAAAGAGGAAGGATAGGAGGAGG
>NW_028234404.1:5954405-5959405 GCF_977035675.1 Penaeus japonicus
TTTTAGCGATTGAGAGCCAATAGGGAATTTTGATAACGTCCTTAATTAGGCTAATGCGATAAAAATGAAAGACAATCAGCATCCTTAATTGACAGTCTCACATAAGCTTTTAGACTTTAAGGCGACGGCCATTTTCGTCTTGAGATAATTAGGGAAAAATAAAAAATATTTATAAAATTTGTTAAAGATATCGTGAAATAGGAATATAGAAAGAGTGAGATGTATATATATATATGATTATATATAAGAGAGATTATCTATATTACTCTATATATATATATATATAATCTCTACATATATATATATCTTATATATATAGTTATATATATAACTATATATTGACCAATATATATATATATACATACCATATATCATATATATATAATAGGATCTATATAAATATATATATATTATATATATTAT
This sequence comes from Penaeus japonicus, assembly GCF_977035675.1. Classification (NCBI taxonomy): domain Eukaryota; kingdom Metazoa; phylum Arthropoda; class Malacostraca; order Decapoda; family Penaeidae; genus Penaeus; species Penaeus japonicus. Next base: position 5,954,829 of record NW_028234404.1, read on the forward strand.
ATATTATATATACACACTTTTTTTTTTCTTTTTTCTTTAAGAATCATTTACGTGATAAGTGTGATTTCAATATATACGAAAAGTTCTTTTAAGATTTAGTATAGTATAGATTTAGGATGTGGCTTAACGTATTAGTATGATTTTTTGTATATATGTAAGGTTAGGTTAGTGTGTCTTTTTATACACTATATATGTAGAATTATTTTTGTAGGATTTATATTAGGGAATGTTACAAAATATATCTTATAAATGGAGGAAAATCAGTCATAAGAATAACAACAATACATTAAAACGAGGAATCATATCCTTAAAAACTTCTAGAAAATATGGATAAATATTTCTCCTTTGAACAAAAACTAAATTCCTATAATCGCCAGAGCTAAATAACAAACAAACAACAGAAAAAAAAACAAATAACCAAACCACCACATCGACAACCATGATTTATGCAAATTACCCTGCCATTGCACATTCATCGTCTCTCGCAAAGCAAATCATAAAGTAACTGGTATCGAGGCCATGTTAAAGTACTCCCAGTGACCGTAAACGAATTGAGAACCGATATATGTTGCATCGTTGATCATACTCGCCTTGCAGGGCACTGTTCACAAAACTCTGAAACGAGACGACAATAGGGATACTAATATGACATACATTCTCACACATACAGATATACAAACCCAGACAGGCACTTATACAGATATGTTCGCACATGTTGAGACACACAGACACACAGACACACACACACACACGTATAAATGCACTAACACTGCACCGCAACACAATAGAAAAATCTGTACTTCTACGCGAGGCTCAGACATAACAACACACACACACACACACACACACAAGATCCTGACGCAGCCTAACAATACAAGCACACACACACTCATATTCAGAAACACACACACACACACTTACCCCCCCCCCCCCCCCGACACACACACACTTATAACCCCCCGCGCATACAAACACACACACAGAGACACACACACAACGCACACACTTATAACCCCCCCCCCCCACACACACACACACAACACACACACAACACACACACACTTATAACCCCCCCCCCCCCACACACACACACCTAAAAATACAAAACACAAATCTAGTATAGCACTCAAGAGGTCGAGGGCGGTGCTAGAGCTTACCAATCGTACCTTTTGATAAACGTAAACACGCTCGAGTGAAAACAGTTGCTACACTACGGACTGTATACAAACGTTGGAATTTATGACCGAATGAAATATGGTATAGAGTGTACCTCGCTTTCCTCGTTCAGTGAGTACGAGTGAGTATAGAATATAAGATGTGATAGCCTTTTGTAATGGGGGGATGGACTGGGGGGTGGGGGTGGGGGTGGGGGTTGTAGGGGGCGTAGTAAGGTTGGGTGGAGGGGGTAGGGGTAGAGGGGATGGGTGGTTGGGGGATGGGCGGTGGCGAGATAGGTTGTTGAGGTTGTAGGCGTGGGTGGTGGGGGCAGTGTGTGTATGTGTGTGTGTGTGGGGGGGGGGTGAGGGTAGTAAGAATGGAGGGTGTAGGGTGGTGTAGGTGGGTTGGGGGTGTGGGTGGGGGGAGATAGTCCAGTGGGTTCAGTGGTTAATATTATATATTTTTTTTTGTTTAGCCCCGAATATGTTTTTTTTTTTTTTTTTTTTATCCTCATTCTTTTTCTTTCTTTTTTAATCGACTCGAAAGGATTACAAACTAGATCTATTTTCACCATCGAAAGAATTAAAGAAAGAAAAATTTAAGAGAAATAGAAGAAAAAGTAGAATAAAAACGCTGTTCCTTGTCCCTTCCTCCCTTCCTCCCCCCCCTCCCCCTTCTCTCCCCTTCCCTTTCCATTCCCCTCTCCCTCCCCTCTTTCCCCCCTTCGCCATCTTCAGCACCTCCCTCCTCTCTCATCCCCCCTTTCCCCTTCTACTTAACCTCTCTCCCTCCACTCATTTACCATCACTCATCCCCTCCCTTACCCCCCACCCCCGCTCCACCACCACCGTCAGCCCTTCCCCCCCTCCCACCTTCCCCCTCTCCCCACCCCCCTTTTCAATACGCATTTACTCAAGCTAAAAAAAAAAAAAAAAAAAAAAAAAAGAGAGGAATCTTAAGTAGAACAGCTAAAGCAACTCACAGAAATCTTGCAACTCAAACTCTTAGACTTAATAGCGAATACCAATGCGTCACTCCAGCTAATCCTAATTTGCATACGAGAAAAGAATGTAGATTTAAGGGGTTGTGGGGTGGGGGATGGGGGGGTTTGGGATGGGGGGAGGTGGGGATGAGGGGAGGGGGTGGGAATCGTAGATTAGGTTCGTCTTTTTTTGTGTGTGTGTGTGTGTCGTTTTTTTTTTTTTTTTTTTTTTTTTTTTGGCTTATTCTCTTTTCAGTTTCTTTGTTTGTGCTGCTTGTCCTGTTTATTTCTTATTCTTCTTCTTGTTATGTTTTTTTTCATTTCTCTCTCTCTCTCTCTCTCTCTCTCTCTCTCTTTCTCTCTCTCTCTCTTTCTCCCCCTCCCTCTCTCTTTCACACATTCTTTCTCTCTCTCTCTTTCCCTTCGTTTCCCTCCCTCCTCTCCCCTTCTCCCTATGTTCCCCTTCTCTCTTTCCCTCCCTCCCTCTTTCCTCTACCCCTCTCTCTCTCTTTCTCCTTCCCTCTCTCCTCTCCCCCCATCTCCTTCCCTCCCCCTCTCCCCCCTCTCTCTCTCCTTTCCTCTCTCCTCTCCCCTTCTTTATCTCTCTCCTTCTCTCCTCTCCTTCTCCTCCCCTCCTCTCCCTAACTCTTTCCTCTCTCCCTCCCCCTCCCCCCCTCTCTCTCTCTCCTCCCCTCCTCTCCCTAACTATTTCCTCTCTCTGCTTCTCTCCTCTCCCCTCCTCTTCCTAACTCTTTCCTCTCCCTCCCCCTCCCTCTCTTCCCCTCCCCCTCTCTCTCTCTCCTCCCCTCCTCTCCTTTAACTCTTTCCCCTCCCCCTCTCCCTCACCCCCTCCCCCCCTCTCCCTCGCTCTCCCCCTCCCTCTCCCTCTCTCTCTCTCCCCCTCTTCTCCCTGCCTCGTCACGCCCCACACGTCCAGAAGAAATGATGGCATTACCGAGACAATTTAAGAGTCTCTCTCCAGTGTCACTCTGAGGCAAAAGATCCCTTCAGCTTCTCCCGAGGGGCTGTGTGTTGTCTTATTGTTTATTTTTGTTTTTTTACTTTTTTTTTCTTCTTCTTTCTACGTGGTTTTCTTTTTCTGTTTTTTTTTTCTTCTTCTTCCTCTATTTTTTTGTTTATCTTTCTCCTCCTTGTAATTCTTTTTTTCTTTTTTTTCGTGTTTTTCTTCTTCTCCTTCTTCTTCTTCTACTTCTTCATTTTCATCTCCTTCTACTTCTTTTTCGTGTTCTTCTTCTCCTTCTTCTTCTACTTCTTCCTTTTCTCATTGTTATTGTGTCTTTTTATTTCTCTTTGTTTTATGATGTTGTTTCATCTTCATACTTGTTTCTTCATTTTCTTCTTCTCTTCTCGTTCATCCTTGTTTTTCCTTCTTCTTTTTCTTTCTATTCTTCTTATTACTATCATCCTTTTTCTTCTCATTCTTCTCTTTCATTTTTTTTCCCTTAGAATATGCATGTTGTGTATCCCCTTCTATCTTGTTTTGTTCTCCCTTTTTCATGATGTGGAAGTTAAAATAAGATGGCGAGGGGAAAAAGAGGGGAGGGAGAGGGGAATGGAAAGGGAAGGGAAGGGGGAGAGGGAAAGGGGGGGGGGTCCAAGGCCTAGTAGTCTTGATAACGATAATAATACCGATATCAAAATAATCATGATTATCATAGCTTCCATGTGGTTAATGATAGTGCTAATTATCATGAAACAGAACAAGATGAAAACAAAACAAAAACATTTAGAGCTATAAATGACGAATATCTAATATGTTTATCTATGCATCAAGTTCGTACTATCTCTAATTGAAAGCAAACAATGAAAGATAATGAGTGTGTTTTGCAATTAGTGGATATCTTTGTATTTTAAGTTTACTTAGAATTTGGCAAACGGGCTTCCTTTTTTCGAGAATTTTCTTTATTTAAAGGCTCATATTTGTGTACACACTAATTGATACAGATACACACACAGACACACACACACAAGCACGATCATAAACACAAAACACACATACACAGACACAAACACAAATACACACACACACACACACACACACACACACACACACACACACACACACAGACACGCACACACAAGCGCACGGTCATAAACACAAAAACACACACATACACAGACACAAACACAAACACACACACACACACACACACAGACACGCACACAGACACGCACACACAAGCGCACGGTCATAAACACAAAAACACACACATACACAGACACAAACACAAATACACACACACACACACACACACACACACACACACACACACATACACACAAACACAAACATACGCAACAAAATTAATATTGTGGTGATCTTTTCTTTATAAAGAAATCCAACGATGGATTTCATTAGGGTCTAGAGAGGTACAAAACTCTACGGGAACAATACGCCATGTTTACATACTTCGGA
>NW_028234404.1:5971905-5981679 GCF_977035675.1 Penaeus japonicus
ATCCCTTTCCGAATCTCCAGGTAAAACCATCCACTCCTAGCTATGACGTCACATCACACGACCTCTAACCTCGCTGCAAGAAAGAGAGAGAGAGAGGGGGGGAGAGAGAGAGGGGGGGGTGGGAGGGGAGGGAGAGGGATAGGAAATGAGAGCGAGAGAGAGAGGGGGAGGGAGGGAGGGAGGGAGGGAGGGAGGGAGGGAGGGAGGGAGGGAGGGAGGGAGGGAAGGGAGAGGGATAGGAAATGAGAGGGAGTGAGAGAAAAAGAGAGAGAGAGAGAGAGAGAGATAGATAGAGATAGATAGATAGAGAGAGAGAGAGAGAGAGAGAGAGAGAGAGAGAGAGAGAGAGAGAGAGAGAGAGAGAGAGAGAGAGAGAGAGAGAGAGAGAGAGAGAGAGAGAGAGAGAGAGAGAGAGAGAGAGAGTGAGAGAGAGAGAGAGATAGATAGAGAGAGAGAGAGAGAGAGTCAGAGAGAGAAAGATCTAGAGCGAGAAAGAGAGAGCTAAAGAAAAAAATAAAAAGAAAGAGAGAAGGAAAGAGAAAGTGAGAAAAAAAACAGGGTCCGCCCCCGAGAAGAAGTTCGCACGCCCACGGACTGTTAAAAGCAATCCACTCAGCGGTTCGAAGCGGCGGCTCGAACGCAGCTCGAAGCGCGCGGAATTCCCCTGTCCCGAGGGAGCAATTGCGGGGCGGGTTACGGCGAGAGGGAGAGGGAGAGGGAGAGGGAGAGGGAGAGGGGGAGGGAGAGGGAAGGGAGAGGGAGGGGGAGAGGGAAAGGGAGAGGGAGAGGGAGAGAGAGATAGATAGATAGATAGAGAGAAAGAGAGGGAGAGAGAGAGGGAGAGGGAGAGGGGGAGGGGGAGGGGGGGGGGAGAGGGAGGGGAGAGGGAGAGGAGGAGGGGGAGGGAGGGGGAGAGGGAGAGGGGGAGTGGGTTACGGCGAGAGGGAGAGGGAGAGGGAGAGGGAGGGGGATGGAGAGGGAGAGGGAGAGAGAGATAGATAGATAGATAGAGAGAGAGAGAGGGAGAGAGAGAGGGAGAGGGAGAGGGGGAGGGGGAGAGGGAGAGGGAGAGGGAGAGAGATAGATAGATAGAGAGAGAGAGAGGGGGGAGAGAGAGAGGGAGAGGGAGAGAGGGAGGGAGAGGGAGAGGGAGAGGGAGAGGGAGAGGGAGAGGGAGAGGGAGAGGGAAAGGGGAGAGGGAGAGGGAGCGGGAGAGGGACAGGGAGAGAGAGAGGGAGAGGGAGAGGGAGAGGGAGAGGGAGAGGGAGGGGGAGAGGGAGAGAGAGGGGGAGGGGGAGGGAGAGGGTTAGGCCGAGAGGGAGAGGGAGAGGGAGAGGATGAGGGGGGAGGGAGAGGGAGAGGGTGCGGGTTACGGCGAGAGGGAGAGGGAGAGGAAGAGGATGAGGGGGGAGGGGGGCGGATTTAGTCGTGGCCTTCCTGGTTTTTTTATCCATTTTTTTCTTTCTTTCCCGATCTTTTTACCTGACTAGGTGCTTAGCTGGTATGTCTGTCTAGCTTTCTGGCTGTGTATGTTTCTCTCTCTCTTTCTCTTTTCTCTTTCTTTCTTTCTCTCTCTCTCTCTCTCTCTCTCTCTCTCTCTCTCCCTCCCTCTCCCCCTCCTGCCTACCTATTCTTTCCTTTCCTCCCTCTCCCCCTCTCGTCCTCCCTTCTATCTCTCCCCTTCTCCCTCCCTCCCCCCCCCCCTCTGTTTCTCGCTACGTCAACCTCGTAGAAAAAAACAAAACAAAAAACAACAACTTGGAAACATCTCGAGTAGAACATTATGGATGTGGGAATGGAGTAAGGAGAAGAAAGAAAGGGAGAGAAGGAGGCTGGGAAAAATGCCAGAAGGAGGGTAAGAGGTCGAGGGTAAAAGGTAGAGGAAGGGAAGAAAGGAAAGGTGGAATAGAGAAGGAGAAGGAGGAGGAGGAAGATGGAGGAAGAAGTGATAAGAAGTAAATAATAAAAAGAGAGGAAGGACGACGAAGGGGAAGAGAGGGAAGAAGAAGAAATGTGGTCTTGGGGGAGGAGAGTGGAAGTGGAAAGAGAAGAAGACGAAGAATAAGAGGAAAGGGAAGAAGAAGACAGAGAAGAAGAAGATGAAGGAGACAAACAAGAAGAAGAGAAAAAAAGAAAAGAAAAGGGCGCTGAGGAGAGGCATAATGAGAATAAAATCGTCGAAAGAGGAAAACCAGAACGAAGTGGAGAAGAAAGAGAATGATAACAATAAGAGCAAGAACTAATGAAAAAAAAAACAAAAAAACGACGAAACGAGAAAAGAAATAGAAAAAAAAAGAAGAGAAAGAAGAGGAAGAACACCAGAAGAAGAAAAAAAGAGGAGGATCATCCGAAGCCCCCCTCCCCCCACCCCCCACCCCCCCCCCCAAAAAAAAAAAAGCGAAGAGGCAATAAAGCAAGAGGAAAGAGGGAGAAGAACACAGCTTGATAGCCTATTCTGTCAGTGCAGATCCACATACTACACTACCATCACGCGAGTCCGCTTGCATGAGCTGAAAAATGTTCGAATAAGCTTGAAGATGCGGTGGTATATTTTGTTACTTGAGGGGGGGAGGGGGGGAGGGGGAAGGGGTGGGGAGGGGGAAGGGATGGGGGAGGAGGGGGAAGGGGTGGGGGAGGATGGAGGGAGGGGGACTTTGGGAGGAAGGACAGTGGGGTGTAGAGGAGGGGGTGGGGAGGACGAGGGTGGTGGAAGTGGAGGTATGAGAGAGGTAGGGGGAATTGTGGAGGAGGAGGAGGAGGAGGAGGAGGAAGTGGAGGAATGAGAGAGAGAGGTGGGAAGAAGTGGAGGAGAAGGAGGAGGAGGAGGAATGAGACAGGGAGGGGGGAAGAAGTGGAGGAGGAGGAAGTGGAGGAATGAGAGAGAGAGGGGGGAAAAGTGGAAGTGAAGGAGGAAAGGAGAGGGAGGAAGACGAGAGATGGGAAGGGGGAAATTTAATGAGGGAGGAGGGGCGGGATTGAGGAGGAGAGGAGGAGGTAAGGTGGGGAAATGAATCGGGAGAGTTAAAATAAAAGGAGGAGGAATATGAGGAAGAAAGGGAGGAGGAGGAGGAAAAGGAGGAAGAGGAAGCAGAAAGGGAGGAGGAGGAAGAGAAAGAAAGGAAGGAGGAGTAAGAGAAAGAGGAGGAGGGAGAGAAGATAAGGAAGAACAGGAAGAGGGAAGGAGGAGAAGGAAGAAAGAGAGGAGATAGAGGATGAGGGAGAAAGAGAGGAGATAGAGGAGAAGGGAGAAAGAGAGGAGATAGAGGAGGAGGAAGAGGAACCAGAATAACAGGAGGAGAAGGAGAAGGAGGAGGAGGAGACTGAAGAGGAAGGAACACAGACAGTCAAGGAGAGCGAAGCCCTGAGATGAGAGAGGGGGGGGGGGAGGGGGTACAAGTACTGGGAGTTGGCGAAGGGGGGGGGGTGGAGTGAGGGGGAATGAGGGGGAGGGAAAGGAGGAGGGTGGAGGAGGAGGAATGAAGGAGAGGGAAAGGAGGAGGGGAGAGTGGGGGAGGGGGGGGGGGCGGGAGAGGAAAGAGTTGCATTATTCTAACGTTGAAAACTTAATTTCGTAAAGCTTTTAACTTCTCATTTATTAATTCTGAGGGAAACCGGTACGTCGAAATGTCTATGTATTTCTGTAATATTAGTTCCACTACTTAATGGTATTTTAATTTGTTATTATTTCCTTTTAATTAATTGGTGTTACAAGGCGTCATAAGTTGATATACCGATGATAAAAGTAATAATGATAAAATCTCTGAATTACTGTATTCTAGTCCATGTATTCCCACAAACTGTAATTCAAGAAACTACCATAAATAGATAGGTAGATAGAGAGATTAATAAATGAATAGACGGGCGAAAAATACATAGACGAATAAACATACAGACGAGTAAATTAACCATTATATGATAAAAAAAAATATCTGACGATTTTCTCACGTCATGGAAAAGTCACTTAAAAAGTTTCTCGGTTCCTCCCCTCAATTTACTTTCTTTTATTACTATGAAAGGAAGTCATTTGAGTAACTATAATTCTTGTCGACTCAGATTCCTAATTCTCTGTCTCTTCCCTCTTGTTATTTTGGCCTTTCTCCTTTTTCTTCTTCTTATTATCTATTCTTTTCCTTTGTCTCTTTTATCGTGGTATTCTTTCTTCCTACTCCCTCTTCTTTTCTTTATTTCTGCTCTTGTTCTCTTTCCTTTAGGTTCCCTTACACTTCACTTTCCCGCTTCCCATTTTCCCATATATTATCTCGTTTTCTTTCAGTCCTTTTCCGTTTTCTTCGATCCCAATGTAAGAGATATTCAACTTATTTTATTCTTCTTCTTTCTCCCCTCTTTAATTTCTTTTCAATTATTTTCTTTTCTGATCTCTATAACGTTTCTCTTTCCTTTAGTCTCTCACATTCCTCGTTTTCCCATTTTCTAATTTCATATAAAACATCTCGTTTTCTCCCACTCGATCCCCGTTTTCTTTGACACGGTTTTGTCAGGGAGTCGAAACCACCTCTTAACTTTTCCTATCGTTTTTATTCTTACAGATTGGTATCCCTTGTGTCTAATCTAAAAAAAAGAAATGAATAAGATGTCATATAGTTTCTTTCTCTTTCCCCATCTCTAGCCAAAGAAGTGACGCCGTCTGACCCAGCAAGTTTAAAGGTGACGGAGGCGTTAAGTGAGCCGGGGTCCATTCAAGCCACACCCAGTGCGGTATTGTTTATTTAACCGACCGAGTTCGCCTCCTACGCGCGTAAATGTTTGCGGATGTATTGAATAATTTTCTCCCCCTTTTTTATGGAGAAAAGTCTGATTCAATTTGGATGGTTTATGTATCTGTCGGTTTTGAGTTATGCGATTATTGATTATTCGATGTACTGTACATTAAGAAGATTGGAATCGTCAGTTTGATGTAGATGAAGTTATTTACATATGGTAATATACGTCCCATAAGCTTGATTATGAATAATGTTTGCTGTAGATAAGCTAAAACACATGCACACACACACGCACACATACACACACACACACACACACACACACACACACAGACACACACACACACACGTACACAAACACACACAAACACACACAGAGACACACACACACACACAGACACACACACACACACAGAGACACACACACACACACACACACACACACACACACACACACACACACACACACACACACACACACACACACACACAAACACACAGACACACACACACACACACACACACACACAGACACACGCACACACACACACACACACACACACACACACACACACACACACACACACACACAAACACACAAACACACACAGAGACACACAAGCACACACAAACACACACACTTACGATCCCCCTCCCCGTCCCCCCTCCCACACACACACTTAACTTATCTATATATATATCTTATCAACATTTTTTCTCTCCAAGATCACAGGAAAAAAAAATATATATCAGAAATGTTTTAAAAAGACAACCTAAAAAGAGAAAGAATATTTTCGAGAAAGAAATGATAATGAATTAAACACTTAATACAATATTTACTTTGCGGTCAACGAATACATTAACTAAATTCTGACAGTAAGTCATGCCGTCTCAAAAAGAAAAGGAAGAAAGAAAGAAAGAAAAAAAAATGAAGTAAAGATAAAAAATATAATTACATAAAAAATAATAATAAATCTGATAATAATGCAACAGTGATGATAATAATAATTCTAATGCTAATAATGATAAAACATGATGACACTTGATAATAATGAAAACAATAAGAAAAATTATAATAGAATAATTATAATAACAATGAAAGGGTGATAATCATAAGGGCAAAAAATCCGATTCAAATCAATGACACTGCTATTAATGATGATAATTGCGATCGTAATGATAATGTTGATAAAGTAGTAATGATAATAATGGTAATGATGATAATAAGGATAATGATAATGATAAAACAAAGGATGAAAATGATAATGATGATAATTATGTTACTGATAATTGAAATAATAGTAATGATAATAATCATAATGATGATGGTAGTTATGAATGTGATAATGATGATAATGATAGTGATGATAATAAAAATTATTACAATAACAATAATGATAATGTTGATGATAATGAATATAATAATGGTAATGATAATAATGTTGATAACAATTAATACAATAATGATAATGATAATAAAAAATACAAAACAGATAATAACAACAATAATAACTACAACAATAAAAAATAACAATAACGATACTATCAACAACAATCATAAAACCATCCATCACATCCTCGAATGATGCAACCAAATGCAAGAAATTCTTCAACATAGAAAAATTCTTCTTTGGTCTAATGGCATCTGGTATGTGGAAGCTGTTTCGTTGGGAACTGTGGTCTGTTTCGACATCAAATAGATTGTCAATGATGGAAAAATTACCGGAAGGATTGAGGGGGTATCTATCAATCTATATCTGGTCATCAGTTCTGTCGATATGGTTATTAGACTGTCTGTCTGTCTGTGTTTATTGTATATTGTTCATATATATACGGTGTGTAATATACTTATAGTATATATGTATATTACGTATGCATGACACACATACACACCGTATATATAAATGAGAAATATACAGACACAGAGAGAGAGAAGAGAGAGATAGAGACAGAGAGAGAGAGACAGAACTGAGATGACCAGATATAGATTGAGAGATACCCCTCAGATCCTTCGGAGACAGAAGAGAGAGAGAGAGAGAGAGAGAGAGAGAGAGAGAGAGAGAGAGAGAGAGAGAGAGAGAGAGAGAGAGAGAGAGAGAGAGAGAGAGAGAGAGAGAGAGAGAGAGAGAGAGAGAGAGAGAGAGAGAGAGAGAGAGAGAGAAGGAGGGAGATAGAGAAGGAGAGAGAGAGAAGGAGAGAGAGAGAGAGATAGAGAGAGAAAGAAGGAGAGAGAGAGAGAGAGAGAGAGAGAGAGAGAGAGAGAGAGAGAGAGAGAGAGAGAGAAGGAGGGAGAGAGAGAAGGAGAGAGAGAGAAGGAGAGAGAGAGAGAGAAAGAGAGAGAGAGAGAAGGAGAGAGAGAGAGAGAGAGAGAAGGAGGGAGAGAGAGAGAGAGAGAAGGAGAGAGAGAGAGAGAGAGAGAGAGAGAGAGAGAGAGAGAGAGAGAGAGAGAGAGATAAAGAGTTAAATAGAAATAGATGATTAGATAGATATTTTTGTATATATATCTGTTTATCTATATGCATGAATATCTTCACATCTACTTCCTCAGTTCAGAAATATGTCACTATATAAAAAAATATAAAAAATTAATGTGAACATTAGAAAATAACCGAAAAATGAGGAAAACCGATGATGACAAGTGTAAGCTACTACTTCTAACCTTCTTTCAAAACAAAACCACATTTTTTCCTAAAATCATCAAATATAACGAGTAAAGGCAAATAGTGTTCAACGGGAAAACTCTACGGGACTTCACATCAAGTTTCAATACACGAGTTCAGAACGGGTGTTTTTCCCTCAATGTTTTCGTATCAGAGAAGCAGTGTAGTGTAGAGCCATGGATAAATCACTGCCATAAATCTTCAACAGAAAATCTCATCAGGAAATTTTTGCTTGAAAAATACGTGAGGGAAATATCCGGAGGAGAGAAAATATGACTGACACGAGAATGAGGGTAAATGAGAGAGAGAGAGAGAGAGAGAGAGAGAGAGAGAGAGAGAGAGAGAGAGAGAGAGAGAGAGAGAGAGAGAGAGAGAGAGAGAGAGGAGATAAGAGAGTTTTAGGAACCGAAATAAGAGATAAAGAGATAGACGAGATAATAAGCTAGATTGATAGAGAAATAAATCGACAGAGAGAGAGAGAGAGAGAGAGAGAGAGAGAGAGAGAGAGAGAGAGAGAGAGAGAGAGAGAGAGAGAAAGAGACAGAGAGAAAGAGACAGAGAGAGAGAGATAGAGAGAAAGAGACAGAGAGACAGAGACAGAGAGAGAGAAAGAGAAAGAGACAGAGAGAGAGAGAGAGACAGGAAGATGATGTTGATAGATAACCAGATATCTACCTACCTACCTATCTATCTATTTAGCTAGATAGATAAATCGATAAATACATAAGAAAGATATAGAAAAGGGAAAACAAAGTGAAGGGTAAAAAAAAAACAAAGTCAAGAACGTAGAATTAAGAAACATATACCAAGAAACGAACAGGGAAACCAAAGATACAACAACCACACGAAACAGACACTTACACACAGACCACCATAAACAAACCGACGTCCCACTAAATCAAAAGAGATATTCTCCCCTTTGCCTCCTTTATTCCTATCCTTTTTCACCACTATCTACCCACCACTTCTACCCTTATTCCCTCCTATCCCTCTATCCTTTCCTCCTATCCTATCCTTCTATCTTTTCCTCCTATCCTTCTATCCTTTCCTCCTATCCTTCCATCCTATCCTTCTATCCTTTCCTCCTAATCTTCCATCCTTTACTCCTATCCTTCTATCCTTTCCTCCTATCCTATCCTCCTATCCTTCTATCCTTTCCTCCTATCCTTCTACCCTTATCCTCCTCACTCCTGTCTCTCTCCCTATCCGCTTTACACGAAAATATGGCTTCCATCTGTGGCACCCTGAGCGCGTGTGCCTAGCCCTTGTAAATGGCTCAGGGGCGCTTTGTCTTACTGATCATGAGGGCGGGAGTGCCTTGTATTGAGTGATGGGGGGTGGGGGGGGAATTGAGTGAGGGGAGGAAGGGGATGGGGGAAGAGGGATGGGGGAAGAGGGATGGGGGAAGGGGAATGGGGGATGGGGGAAGAGGGATGGGGGAAGGGGGGTGGGGGATGGGGGAAGGGGGATGGGGTGGGGGATGAGGATGGGGGAAGAGGGATGGGGTAATGAGGATGGGGGGTGGGGTTTGGGGAAGGGGAAAGGGGAAGGGGGATGGGGAATGAGGGGGACCAGGGTGGGGGATGAGGATGGGGAATGAGGGGGACGAGGAAGGGGGATGGGGGAAGATGGATGGGGGAATGGGGATGGGGGAAGAGGGATGGGGGAAGGGGGATGGGGTGGGGGATGGGGTGGGGGAAGGGGGATGGGGGGTGGGTGGGGAGAGGGGATGAGGATGGAGAATGAGGGGGACGGGGGTGGGGATGGGGAATGAGGGGGACGGGGGTGGGGATGGGGAAGGAGAAGACAGGGGGTTGAGGGGGAAGTGAGAAGGGGAATGAGGGGGAAGGGATGGGAGAGGGTAATGGATGAATGGGAGGAGGGTGGGTAGGCGGGGGGGGGGGGGGAAGGGAAGGTGAGGGGAATGGATAGAGGGAAGAGAGTTGCTTGGGTGGGGAGGGGGGGGTGTAAGGGACAAGAGGGGGGGGGGTAAGAGATGTTTTATCAGACTACATTTTTTTCAGATAAAGGTATGTAAAACTGTTACAAGTAGAAGGAGAAGAAGAAGAAGACGAATATGAAGAAGAAGAAAGAAGAAAGAAGAAAGAAGAAGATGCAGAGGAAGAAGAAGACAAAGAAGAAAAAAGACGTAAGAAGAAAGAAGAGGAAAGAAGAACGAGGAAGAAGACGCAAAAGTAAGAAGAAGACGTAGAAGAAGAAAGTAGAAATAGAAGAATAAGAAAAAAATAAATAAAAAAGGAGAGAAAAAAAAAGAAGAGGATACAGCAACAACAACACAAGCAGAGACAGAGCAACAACAACAACAACAACAACAATAGGAAGGAGATTAATGATTACATCACAAACGTTATTTCCGGGTAGACAACACACAC
>NW_028234404.1:5981779-5989279 GCF_977035675.1 Penaeus japonicus
TCAGACAAAAAAAAAAAAAAAAAAAAAAAAAAAAAAAAACAAATTTAAATAATAACAAAAACATTATAATAATGATAATAATAAAACGAATTCCGAAAGACAAAATATTTCCTACGCAGTTTAAGACGGCACAGGATCACAGTGTCATGTTGTAAGGCACTAGTGGTCAAGGGAAGGAACGAGAGCATGTGGTGAACAGCGGTGGGGTTGGTTGGTCACGTGAAGGTCGTGTGATATCAGAAATTATAAATTTTCCTTCTATTTGTTAAATTGTTCTCGTCCAGTGCCAGCGAAGCCGGCTTTTCTTCATGTCTTATTTAAGTGTGTCGGGTAGATCGCTGGCGAGATTTTGTGTCGGATCGATAGTGAGGAGAGGGTTCTGTCTATTTGAGTAGATGTGTTGTAGTAGGGAGAGAGGGGATAGTGTGAGGAGAGATAGAGAGAGATAGGAGGTGAGAGAGAGAGAGTGAAGGGAAGGGAGAGAGAGAGTGAAGGAGACAGTGAGAGAAGAGAGAGTGAAAGAAAGACAAGAGAGAGAGAGAGAGAGAGAGGGAGGAGAGAGAGAGATAGACAGTCAGAGAGAAAGAAACGAAGAGAGAGAGAGGACAGGAGAGGAATGAAAGAGAGAGAGGGAGAAAGTGTGGTGGAAGACGAAGGGAAGAGAGGAGAGCGCGCGAGTGAACGGAAGAAAAAGAGAGAGATACATAGTTGTCAGAGACGGAGAGACAGAAAAAGTGCAAAGAAAAGAAAGAGAGAAGAGGCTCCTATATCAGTGTACATCATACATTCATATCATACATATATATATATATTTATATATATATATATTATATATATATTTATATATATATATATACATAATTATATTAATATTATATATAATATATATATTATATATATTTATATATATACAGCAGATATCTAGATATATATATAAATTTATTAAATTTATATATATATATATATATATATATATAATATTATGGCATGTATTATATATATAATATATGTCTGTATATTTATATATATTTATAATATATATATATATATATAGATGCATATATATATATATTTATATATATATTTATATTGATATATAAATATTATATATTATTTTATATAAATATATAAAAATATATATTTATATATATATATATATCAGAAAAATTTACAGCAACACCAAAAGGCAGCAGACAGATACATAGCAAACAACGAACAAATAGATACATCAAGTTATAATGACTATCACATCCACACTTTCTCATAATCATTTATGGAAACAAAAATGTAAAAGAATTGTATCCCTGTCATAATATTAAATACTAATTTACTTTACACACACACAACACACCAAACATGATGCCACACACCACAATTAATATAAACCGGCAATTAAATTTATTAATGAGTTCAATTTGTTATATTATCATATTTAATTATTACCAGAAATTACTTAGAGTAACATCTTAACTAAGTAAATTCGTAATTAGTAAAAAAAGGGATACAGAGGAATTTTTTTTTTTCTTTGAAGAAATGTAATAAGATAAAGAATAATGTTAATGATATATATGATTTTTTGCGTTTCAAGTAATTAGAAATTATATCTTGATTATAATTGACGATTGGGAGGGAAAATGCGATATGATGTACAGTTTATTTCCAGGTGAGAATGGCAGTGCATTTATAGTGTGAAAATTGGGGGGGGTTCTGGTCCTAATTTACAGCATAATGGTGTTGTATGTAGTAGGAAATGAGAGTAGTATTTACAGTGAGGATTTTGTTGCATTTACGATTTGAATTTTGTCAGCATTTATAATGAGAGAAGATTAATGTTAGTATTTCAATGAAAAATAATATTTATTGTTTGTATTTTACAGTGAGGATGTGTTGATTGATTATACTTCTAATGCAATAGGTAGTATAAAGTGGATGAAATGATCGGGTTCGCATTAATCTATCATCAAACAATTTATAGAATATTAAGAATGGATGAAGTGAAATGAAGGAAAATATGACGCATGTAACTGACTCTGATTGATTTTCTTTTTCGTGTGATAATTAATCTAATTATCAATTTTGATTATTAATTCGTTCATTATTTTGAAAGAAGGAGGAGGGAAAAGGACTTTGTGGAATTGTTAGAGTGTAGAATTGGAAGAAATTCTTTTTCTTTCTTGTTTTATTTCTATTTTCCCATTCTTCTCTCTCTCTTCTTTCTCTTCTCTCTCGCTCACTTTCTTTTTATCTTCTCTACTCTCTTCCTCTCTATTTCTTCGTTTTCTATCTCTCTCTCTCTCTTCACTCCTTTCTTCCTCTATCTTCTCTCTTGTTATTTATCTTTATCTTTCGTCATTCTCTTTTTCTCTCTCTCTGTCTCTCTTTCTTCTTTCCTTTTCCATTTCTTTCTTCCTCTGTTTTTATCTTTATTTTTATTCTTCTCTCTTTCTCTTTCTCTCTTTCTATCTCTCTCTCTCTCTTCTCCTTCTTCCTCTTCTCTCTTCATCTCTCTCTCTTCTCTCTCTCTTCTCTTCTCTACTCTTCTCTTCTCACTCTCTTCTTTCTTTCTCTCTCTCTTTCTTTCTCTCACTTCTCCCTTCCTCTCTCTCTCTCTCTCTTTTTCTTGTACTTTTCTCGAACTTTCTTTCTTTTCTCTTCTCTCTCTCTCTCTTCCTTCTCTTTCTGTTTCTCTTTCCTCTCTCTTCTTCTTCTTCTCTTCTCTCTCTCACTTCTTCTTCACTCTTTCTCTACTCTCTCTTCTCTCTTTTCTCTACTTTCTTCTCTTTTCTGTTTAATCTTTATCTGTTTAATTTCTCTCTCTTTTTTCTTTCTTCTCTCTTTCTTTCTCTCTCTCTTCCTCTTCTTCTCTTCTTTCCCTTCTCTCTCTCTCTCTCTCTTATCTCTCTATCTCTTCTCTCCCTCTCTCGTTTCTCTTCTATTCTTCATTTCTCTTCTCTCTTCTCTCTTCTCTCTCTCTCTCTCTTCTTCTCTCTCTCTCTCTCCTTCTCTCTTTCCTCTCTCTTTTCTCTTTACCTCTTCTCTCTCTCTCTGTTTTTATTTTATCTTTTCATTCTCTTCTTCTTTTCTTTCTCTCCTTCTTCCTCTTCTCTTTTCTCTCTTCTCTATCTTATTTCTCTCTTCTTTCTTCTATTCTCTCTTCTCTCTTCTTCTTTCTCCATTGTTCATTCTTTCTCTCGTCTCTCTCTCTCTCACTCACTCTCTCCTCTCTTCTTCTTCTCTCTCTCTCTTCTCTTTGGGAGGAAACGTCCAAGCGAGGTGGAAGGAGCTCCGCCCTCCTGCCCGCACCTGCAGGGCACTGTCATAATAATACTTATGAGAGAAAAAGAGTCAATCACGAAACACGAAACAAGCACACTCCACCCTAGGACGACGATGACGAAGGTTATGTCATAGGTCGTATAGGAACAACAAAAGAAAAGCAAGAGAAGAACAAATCCAAAGCCGTAAAAGGAGCAGAACGACCTTGACAAGTGTTACCTTTATTACCAGACTGTATCCAGACAAATGTAGAGACATTGAAAAATCACCTTGTGAACAATTCTGAAAATAACAAGTTGTAAAAGAACCGCAAAGATGACATGATTACTACACCAGATTTACAGTGTTCAGTAAGAGGAAAAGGACTAAAGCAGATATTTATAAATCAGACGCTTTTCCCGCAAATGTGAAGGTGTTCCTTAAATAGAACAAGTACAAGGACGACCAGAAGTTTGACCAGGATTCGGTCAGCTATGCCTGTGACAAGATCGCACGAGGTATTAAAACTAGAACATTAACGCACAATTCCCTCGGGCACTTTGACGAAATTAAAAATGCTAATTGCGGGGAGAGCAAAGACTTCGTGCATCAGTGAAACCATGGCTCCACAGGCATGGTTTAGTAATTTCATATCTGTTCCACACTTTTAATATCTATATAATGCGATGCAGGGGGTGGAGGTGGAGATGTATGTATGTACGGAGATAACTGAAATCAACCATGATATCTCCTACAGCAGTTAATAATATACGTAGAAGATGTTCTGGGTGGGAGTTACCGTACAGAGCAAAACATGCTTCCTTCGATTATTTTGGCGTAGTCTATAGGCATCTCATGCAACTTTAGAATCTTTAGAATAATTAGACCAATCTTTAGAGAAATGTCATAGAAAAATAAACCATTCTTTTCTTAGGTGATTTAAATGATGATTTGTAAATCTTAATGCTAAAATTAGCTATCGATAATAAAGAAAAAAATAAACTAGAACAATATATAGATAACCTACACGTACTACAGAACACCCTCTCCTTATTAGATGTATTAATAACTAAACAGGTCAGACATTATCCATTCATACGGTGTCATCCAGATGTCATATTGTGAGGCCATGAATTTCTAACAACTCACATTTAAATATAAAGAAACAAAGGACCACCGATAACAAAAAAGTTCGTGACCTTAAGCATTATAATCTTCAATCATTCATCGAGCTCATAAGACTCCTAAAGAGACGATGCTCTTAATATATTTTCAACACGATGATGTAGAACCAGGTAAACTATCTACGGAAGTGATTAAATGCAGTCTTGACGGTGGCCTCTTGTACGAGAGTCGTCAGACGTCCATGCTTTGGATCGATGACCGACATCAAGAGTGCTATTCAAGCGAAATCATGCCATTAGTCTCCAAAAATAACAGAAATGATTGCGTCCTTTAAGGCAGGGATTATAATAAAAAGAAAAATGGTAAACAGTAATACAAGTGCATAAACAAATCTATTTCAGAAACCGATTCATAGATATAAAAAACCAATTCGGATATAACATGGAAATATTATTATGTCAATCGTACCTAGCAACAAACACACACTGATAATCGTACAAGTTCTACACAAAGCACAGAGTATTTTTACGATTTTTTCCCAAAAAATAGGTTAAATAACTTATGAACAAACAATATGCGTTACATTCAGCAAAATATAAATAAGTATGCCGACATCTAATATTTTCAGACCAAAAAATGATGTGGAGACTATTCCTAGTTAATAAAAACACTTCGCGAAAAAATGCAGTAGGAGCAGGGACGGAATTGCTTTGGCTGTATTAGGATAGTCTCCCAGCAAACCGACATCTATTGGGGTCATAATTAACAATTCCTGGTCATGTGTTTTTCCATCGCTTTGGGAAACATGGTAGTTACACCAATTTTCAAATCAGGAGATAAAGACGCCGTATTCATACTTTACGCCTCCCTATTACAATATCCCTGTAATAATCTAAAGTTTTGGAGCGAAAATCGTAGCAAATAAACTACGAATTTCCTGGAGGCAATAACTATTATCTAAACACAAACATGGCTTTAGAATTAGGTTATCCACTGAAACAGCGTTATTGAGATAACTAATAAATTTATAGATAATCTAGACAAAAATCAGGTTAATTTACTCACATTATGTTATCTTAAACGCTTTTGACAGTTGGAAAATAACAAATCTTCTTCACAAACTAAGATCCATAAAAATTGATTCTATCTTTGGTTTTACTATTATCTGAAAAATAGAACGCAATCTGTAAATATTATGAAAATCATATCATCGAATCAAGCAATAGGGTGTTGGATGTCCACAAGGATCCATCTGAGGCCAAATCCTATTACAGTTTTTCATAAAGACTTATCAACATTGTCGTAACTTGCACTGCTAGTGCTCAGTACGACGATTTGATTACAGTTTCTCCATAGTGATCATGTAAATAACTTAAATACATTAATAAGAAATACTCAAAACACTCTTACCAGCTTAAATATTCTTGAAGAATGGTCGTAAAATAAAATCCCCATACAACTCAATGGCATATTCATAGGTAGTGACAGAACATTGCAAACTTCCCATCGACACAACAATAGACTTTGAAGGCCACCCTATAAACAAACATTTCAGTATGAAAAAAAATTTGGAGGGGAGTCACTTGGACAGCTACATGACATTTGAAATAAACGTTGATAACATACACAGGAAAGTAATGGGTACTTAATATTTCTAAATCACATAATAAATCAAATCAATACGGATACTAGAATCATTGGTCGTGCAAACACTAGCTCTTAGCATATAAAACTACTGTTCAAATGTATGGGGTTCAACCAACAAAAACAAATTCAAAAAGTTACAAAAATTACTATATTTTGCTGCAAGAAGTTGCACTGGGTAATGTCAGTAACTTCGATCATATTACATATATAACAAAATTAAAATGGTTAAAATCATCCTAAGTTGCATTTATGATTACTGTCTCTTTTACCTTCAAATTGATTTACATGGAATTCTTATCCCCATGGTTATTCCCCCGCAACCTGTAGGGAACTCAGCTGGCATTCAAACTCGCCAGGTAAATTCCCTATATGATAAAAAGATCAAATCAGAAAAAGAAACAGGGGAAAGACAGGTACAAATTCGTGGAACCGAAAATGTGGAACTTGTTACCAGATAATACTAAAAACATTAACAACTTTGAATTTTAAGGACAAATTGAAAAAAGAACACCTTTTTACTCATCAAGTGTAAATATGTATGTATTCATATAAGAATAACCATTGTAATTTATGGAATAAAATGTTTGAATTTGAATTTGAACTCTCTCTCTCTCTCTCTCTCTCTCTCTACCTCTCTCTCGTTCTCTCTCTCTCTCTCTCTCTCTCTCTCTCTCTCTCTCTCTCTCTCTCTCTCTCTCTCTCTCTCTCTCTCTCTCTCTCTCTCTCTCTCTCAAACACAGTGACACACGCACAGAGACAGACACAAACGCGCACAAACACACACGGAACAAAAAAAAACAAAAAAACATATACATACAAACGCCCTTTAAAGCACATACTCGCACATACGCACAAACACACACACACAAATACACAAAGATGGACAGATAATTAGGAGATAATATGCAGTTGAATAAATAGACATAGAGACAGAACGGAAATCAGATAAATAAACATTATCATTATAATTATTATTCTAATCATCATCATCGTAGGCATTATTGTTATCATCATTATTATCAACAGTGCCATCAATATTGTCATGTCATTATTATTATCATAATATCAATGTCGTCTTATGATTGTTATTATCATCACTATTATTATTTTCATTATAACTATTATTAATATTTACATCATCATTATTATCAATTTAATCATCTATTAATATAATCATTATTGTTATGATTATTATCATTATTATTATCATTATCATTATTATCATTATCATCGTTACATAATTACTGTCATTGTATTTATCCTTATCATATTATTATAATCTTTATCCTCATTATCGTTATCAGTATTATTATCATCATCTTTAACGTAATCAGTATTATCATTATTATCATCATTATTATCATAATTGATACTATTGCTATTATCATTAGCATAAGTATTATTATCATCATTATCATCAAATCATCATTATCCTTATCACCATAATCATCTTTGTCATAATTCTTATCATTA
>NW_028234404.1:6001109-6004535 GCF_977035675.1 Penaeus japonicus
GGTAATTGATGTTGAGAAAAGTCTACGGCAAATATACTCCCGAGTTAACATACTCCTTCTATCGTAGTTGATCTCGTGTATATTGTACTTTGTGATAACTTTGAATGTCGTGTAAGACACATTTTCTATATATATCGTGATATGTAATTATACCAACACATCGTAATAAATTATATTTTTACTCACCTGCCTTAACGGAAAATAGTACTTGTGCCACAGAGGAGTATATCAGTAATAAAAAAAAGAGAGAGAAAAAAAAAGTCTTTCCAAAAGATTTCTTTATATTACCCTTCTGCAAAGTTTTCTCAAAATATATCTTCTGTCTATAAACATCAAACTGGCAACCATATCATCTTAAGACAAAAAAAAAGTAACATACATAACAATAAATAATAATAATGATAATAATAAAACGAATTCCGAAAATCAACATATTCTCCTACGCACGTTAAGACGGCACAGGAACACAGTGTCATGTGTCAAGGCAGGTGTCAAGGGAAGGAACGAGAGCATGTTGCTGACAGCCGCGTGGGTGCCCTGTCACGTGAAGCGTCGATATCCCATGAATTATAAACTTTCCTCTACTTTGTATTGCTTCTCGATCCAGTGCAGCGAGCCGGCTTTTCTTCCATAGCTCTTATAAAGTGTGTCGATAGATAGCGAGCGAGATGTGTCGATAGATAGTGAGGGAGAGGGTCTAGCAGTAGGTGTGTAGTAGGGAGAGAGTGATAGTGAGAGAGAGAGAGAGAGAGTGAAAGGATGACAGAGAGAGAGAGAGAGAGAGATAGACAGTCAGAGAGAGAAAGAGAGAGAGAGAGAGAGACAGAGAGAATGAAAGAGAGAGAGAGAGAACGTGTGAGAGGAAGACAGAAAGAGAGAGAGAGAGAGTGAAAGGAAGACAAAAAGAGAGAGATACATAGATAGTCAGAGAGAGAGACAGAAAGAGTGAAAGAAAGAGAGAAAGAGCTATATATGTACATACATACATACATACATACATACATATATATATATATATATATATATATATATATATATTTATATATATATAATATATATATATATATATATTTATATATTATATATATATAATATATATATATATATATATATATATATATATACATGCATATATATTATATATATATTATATATATATATATATATATATATACATATAGATATATGCATGTAGAATATATATATATATAATATATATATATATATATATATATATATATATATATATATATATATATATATTATATATATATATATCAGAAGAAATACAGGCACACACCAAAAGGCAGACAGATACACAGACAAACAACGAACAAATAGATACATCAAGTTATAATGACTATCACCCCATCCCACACTTTCTCATCAACATATATGGAACAAAAATGTAAAGAATAGATAATCCCTGTCACTAATTACATACTAATTTACTTACACACACACACACACACACACACATGCACACACACACATATATAAACCGCAATTAAAATCTTATTAATGAGATTCAATTAGTTAATATAATCATATTACTTGATTACCAGAATTACTTAGAGTAACATCTAAGTAACATTCGTAAAAAAGGGACTAGAGGAATATATACTTTTCTTTGAAGAATGAATAAAGAATAATGTTAATGATATATATGATTTTTTGCGTTTCCAAGTATTAGAAATATATATCTTGATTATAATTGTCGATTGTGGGGAAAATGCGATATGATGTACAGTTTATTTACAGTGAGAATGGCATTAGCATTTATAGTGAAAATGGGGCTCCTATTTACAAGCATAATGGTGTTAGTACTTGTAGTATGAATGGAGTATTTACAGTGAGGATTTTGTTAGCATTTACAATTTGAATTTTGTCAGCATTTATAATGAGAATAATGTTAGTATTTCAATGAAAATATTATTATATTGTTAGTATTTACAGTGAGGATGGTGTTGATGATGATACTTCTAATGCAATAGGTAGATATAAATATGGATGAAATGATAGTGTCTCGCATTAACACTATCATCAACCAATTTATAAGAATGAGATGAAGTGAAAAGAAAGGAAAATAATGACGCCATGTAACTGACTCTGATTGAATTCTCATTCTCAGTAGTGATAATTAATCTAATTATCAAATTTGATTATTAATTCGTTCACTCTATTTCGAAAGAAGGAGGAGGGAAAAGGACTTTGTCGGATTAGTAGAGTGTAGAATTGGAAGATCTCTCTTTCTCTCTCTCTCTCTCTGTTTTTCTCTCTATATTTCTCATTCTCTCTCTCTCTCTCTCTCTCTCTCTCTCTCTCTCTCTCTCTCTCTCTCTCTCTCTCTCTCCTCTTTCTTCTTCTCTCTCTCTCTCTCTCTCTCTCTTCGTCACTCATCTCACTCCTGCTCCTCTCCAACTCACCTCTTCGCACTCTCTCTCTCTCTCTCTCTCTCTCTCTCCCCTCTCTCCCTCTCTCTCTCCCTCTCTCTATCTCTTCCTCTGTCATCCTCTCTTCCTTTCTCTCTCTCTCTCTCTCTCTCTCTCTCTCTCTCTCTCTCTCTCCTCTCTCTCTCTCTCTCTCTCTCTACTTAACACAGTGATACACACGCACAGATGACCGACACTAAACGCTACGCACAAACACACACGGAAACAAAAAAAAAAAAAAAACATATTACATACAAAACGCGCCCTTTAAAAAGCCACATACTCGCACATACTGCACAAACAACCACTACAACACAAATACACAAAGGATAGACAGATAATTAGGATGGATAATATGCAGATTGAATAATAAAAATTAAGAACCCCCCCCCACCAAATTAGAGACAGCAAACGGAAAAAATTAGAAAGATAAACATATATCATTTCATAATTATTATTCTAAATTCATCATCTATCGTTGGCATTTATTGTTATCATCATTATTCATCAACAGTGCCATCAATATTTGTCCATGATCATTAATTGACTTATCATAATATACAATGTATCGTATTATGAATTGTTTATTCATCATTCACATTATTATTTTCATTATAACTATAATTAATATTTCCATCATCATTATTATCAATTTATTCATCTATTAATATAATCATTATCGTTATGATTATTATCATTATTATTATCATTATCATTATTATCATTATCATCGTTACATAATTATTGTCATTGTATTTATCCTTACCATGTTATTATCATCTTTATCATCATTATCGTTATTATTATCGTATCAGTATTACTATCATCATCTTTAACGTAATCAGTATTATCATTATTATCATCATTATTATCATAATTGATACTATTGCTATTATCATTATCATAAGTATTATTATTATCACCATAATCATCTTTGTCATAATTCTTATCATTATTGTTGTTATCTCTTTCATCATCATTATTATCTTGTTAT
>NW_028234404.1:6024635-6027135 GCF_977035675.1 Penaeus japonicus
TCTCTCTCTTTCTCTCTCTCTCTCTCTCTCCTCTTCCACCCCCCCCCCTCCCCTACGCCCTCCCATTCACGCCCCCCACCCCCCTCCCCTTATCTTATCCTACCCCCTTACCTCCCCCTCACTCCCCCTCCCCCCCGGCAGTCTCCAACTAAACCCCTCCCAACCCACGCTCACCCCCTCCCTCCTCCCCACGCTCACCCTTTCCCTCCCCCACGCCCCCACGCCCACACGCCCACAAAGTCACGTTGAAGCCAGATGAACGACTAAGATATCACGGCGGTTTTTACGACTTCTGACACGACCGCTATCGGGAATGAGTCGTGTGTCTGATGGAAATTATGATCTTCAAGGAGGAGGAGGAAGAGGAGGAAGAAGAAGGAGGAGGAGGAAGAGGAGGAAGAAGAAGGAGGAAGAAGAAGGAGGAGGAGGAGGAGGAAGAGGAGGAAGAAGAAGGAGGAGGAGGAAGAGGAGGAAGAAGAAGGAGGAAGAAGAAGGAGGAGGAGGAAGAGGAAGAAGAAGAAGGAGGAGGAGGAAGAGGAGGAAGAAGAAGGAGGAGGAGGAAGAGGAGGAAAAAGAAGGAGGAGGAGGAGGAAGAAGAAGGAGGAGGAGGAAGAGGAGGAAGAAGAAGGAGGAGGAAGAGGAGGAGGGGGGAGAAGGAGGAGGAGGAGGAAGAAGAAGAAAGAGGAGGAGGAAGAGGAAGAAGAAGGAGGAGATACTAAAGTAGGAGGAAGAGGAGGAGGAAGAGGAAGAGGAGGAGGAAGAAGAAAAAGGAGGAGATACTAAAGTAGGAGGAAGAAGAGGAGGAAGAGGAAGGGGAAGAAGGAGGAGGAAGAAGGAGGAGGAAGAGGAGGAGGAGGAGGAAGAGGAAGAAGAAGTAGGAGGAAGAAGAGGAAGAAGAAGGAGGAGGAGGAGGAAGAAGGGGAAAAAGAAGGAGGAGGAGATACTAATTTAGGAGGAAGAGGAGGAGGAGGAAGAGGAAGGAAAGAGGAGGTGAATGAAGGAAGAGGAGGAGAAAGAAGTGAGGGAAGAGGAGGAAGGGGAGGTGAAGGATAAGGAGGAGGAAGGTGAAGCGAAGGAGGAGGGAAAGGAAGAGGAGGAGGAGGAGGAGGAGGAAGGGATGGAGAAAGAGGAGGAGGAGGAAGATGTGAAGGAGGAATAGAGAAAGAGAAAATGAAGGAGGAGTATGAGGAGGAGGAGGAAGATAAAATGGAAGTGAAAAAGTGTTGAAGTTGAAGAAGAGGATAAGGATGAACAAAAGGAGGAGGAGGAGAAGGAGGAAAGGGAGGAGGAGGAGGGGGGGGCGAAATAGAAGAAGAGGAAGAGGGGGGGAGGAGATAGGGGATGAAAAGAGCGAGAGAGGTGAAAATGTGTGTGTGTGAGAGAGAGAGAGACAGAGAGAAAGATAGATAGATAGATAGACAGACAGAGAGAGAGAGAGAGAGAGAGAGAGAGAGAGAGAGAGAGAGAGAGAGAGAGAGAGAGAGAGAGAGAGAGAGAGAGAGAGAGAGAGAGAGAGAGAGAGAGACAGAAGATATATATATATAGATTATATATATATAAAGATATATATAGATATATATATATATATATACATATATATATATATATATATATATATATATATATATATATATATATATATATATATATATATATAAATATACATATATATATATATAAACGAATATTCTATGTGCACTTTCTGTGGAATATATAGAGCTATTTTCTTTATTGATAAATCTTTGTAAACATGCCAAGAACTATTCGATATGATGACGTCACAGCTCATTAACTGCCCGGTGCGTTTTTTTCTTTTCTTTTCTTTTCTTATATAATTCTTGGCAACATTTCGGTTCTGAAAATATATTTGATTACACAAGAGTTCGATTCATTTATGCTGATTTTATCTATCTATAGGTCTATCTGTCTATCTATCTATCTATTTCAATATCTACCTATCTTTTTTGTCTGTCTATCTATCTATCCTTCTATCTATCTGTCTTTCTGTCTATCTATCTATCTTTTTATCTACCTATTTATCTGTCTGTTTGTCCATCCACCTTTCTATCTGTCTGTTTATCTCTCCATCTTTCTATCTACCTATCTATCCGTTTATTTATCTATCTATCCATCTATCCATCTTTATATGTATATATATTTAGTTCATATTTCCCTTCTTCTTTTTCTCCATTTTATTAATGTTAATATTTCTCTTTTTTTTGTATTGATATTTTCCCTTGATATTTTGTCTTTATTTTCTTTGTCTTATGTAAGGTATCTAAATTTCAATACAAAAGAAATTTAAAAGATACAAAAACAAGCAAACAAAACGACTGGAAATTATTCCCTACAAGGAAGAGAGGAAAAGGGATTTAAGAAAACGTTGCGAAGTAAAGCTATGATAACAATAACAAAAAAGGAAAAAAAAAATCCCAAATTATATCTGTATCAACAATAAAAAAAAAAAAAATACCACACAAAAATTCAGAACGTAAAATAG
>NW_028234404.1:6045584-6048084 GCF_977035675.1 Penaeus japonicus
AAATCTATATATATATATATAATATATATATATATATTATACCTTATCATACCTTATATTATTATAATGATATATATATATACTAATATAAATATATATATATACATACATACATATATATATATATATATATATATATATATATATTTATATATATATCTTGTATGTACATATATGTGTGTGTGTGTGTGTGTGTGACTGTGTGTGTGTGTGTCTGTCTATGTGTGTATTCATGTACACATATAATATGTACATAAAAACAAACACGAAACCAGCACAGCTCTATTTCCTCCGCCAGCCATGAACCAAAGTCCTAACATCACGAAATAGCCCCAAACGAGACAGAAATATGGCGTCAATTATACCGCCGGTCGTTTACTCATACAAAACGAACTCAGGCGCGCGCTATAACGTATACAGAAAGAGGCAGTGCCGTCGGTTACCCTCCTAACAACAGTATTAAGTATATAAGAATTCTGTACAAGTATTTCGTTACAGTAAATTGATGAAGGCTTTTAGTGTATGTGGTGGGAAATAATTTTTAGCCGTTGTAAGAATTATTATTATTATTAACTTATTTGCTTATTTACTTCCCTATTTATCTTTTTTTTTTTCACTGCGACTTATTATTGTTTTTCTCTCTCTCTTGATATTTCTTTTTTGTCGTATATACATCTAGACGTTTCTTGAGACTGAAAAATCAGTAAAAGCGAAAATCACTGTTATTTGATTTCCATGACTACCCCTTCCCCTCCCTCCCTCCCCCCCCTTCCCCTACCCCTCTGCCCCTTCCCCCTCTCAGCCACAAACGATAAGATTCTCACTTTTTTCATCTAGAAAAAAAAAAGTTTTCCTAACTTGCCAAGTTGTACCTCATACCATACAACATGAGAAGCTATATCTCACAGGGACATAAACCTATATGAAGGGAAAAAAAAAAGAAAAAAAGAAGGAAAAAAAAAGAAAAAGAAAAAAAAAATTAAAAAAAAAATTAAAAAAAAAGGTCTGTTTGGGATTTCTTTGCAATTAGTTTTTAAGACAATGTATAGATACATCTTGCATAACTAGAAATGTCAACGTATTTATTAATAATAGAAGATATAGTATATGACAATTCGCAGTTTTAAATGATTACGAACGTTTGAAATGTCGCTGAAAGCCGACCCACCTCGGTGAAACCAACCGATTCGGTGGTTAGAGAGAAAAAGAAAATGGCGGAATAGTGTCCACATTTATCGAATAAGATCTGGCTTTTATTAATACCATTCTCTACCTCATATTAAAATAAAATAAAAAATAGATAAAAAAAACGCATCAACATAAATGAATAAATCATTCATTCCCATTATATTAACATAAGAAACACAATAGAAATAAATTGAAGAAAAACATGTAGACAGAGAATAGAAAACGAAGGTGGATCCAGAGACTCACATGATCATGCCATTCATTGCCCAATAAATACAGCTGACCTCTTGATTTTATAAATAACTACAACCATGACCTCTTTCTAGTCTGCGACCCGAATTTAAGAGAAGAATATGCGTTTGTGTGTGTGTGTGTGGTTGCGTTTGTGTGTGTGTGTGTGTGTAGGTGTGGGAGGGTGTATGTATGCATGTGTGTGCTTAACTGTGTATGTGTGTGTATGTATATATGCACACGCATAGACACAACACACACACACACACACACAAACCCGGATATTTCTCATGTTGAGATTAAAACTCGACGGCTTACAGAAGTTTAGATACACGTCCTTGTCAATTTTTAACTTTTTATTCTTTATGTTGTTTCATTGCTATTGCCTCGTAGCACATTTACAAATTTCGTAGATAATTACTTTACACTCAAAAGTGTAAAATTATAACTTTACACAAATAACTACATAATTTATACAAATGTGTACATACTTTACACACATACGTACATACTTTAAATAAATACGCACATACTAACTGCATACTTTTGTATAAATTCTACGATCAATATAGTTTTTCTTTATCATCATCCTTATCATTATTATCAGCACATTGTTGTTATTATCATTACCATCAAAATCATCATCAATATTAGTATCGTTATATTGCTATAATCATTATAATTATTGTTATCCTTACTAAAATCATTTTCATTATCATTATCATCATCCTTATTGTCACATTGTCATCATTATTATCATTATCCTCATTATCGTCATCATTATTATAATTATCCTCATTATCGTCATCATTATTATCATCACAACTATTACTGATATTCTCATAGCTACTCTTATAATCATCACCATTCTATTTTCAAAAGAAATCAACAACTCCTATTTTCCTATCATAAAAAAATAATAAAAAAATCTTAACACATTAAATTCTCCTATTTTCCATATATCACCTCAATATCACGAAAACTATTTCAAACTAAAAGGAAGAGACTGGTGTTATAAATTATGTAAAGGATTGTTCAAATGTCAGGAAAGGTTAGATTAGTATTTTCAGTCAGAGGTAGA
>NW_028234404.1:6068084-6070584 GCF_977035675.1 Penaeus japonicus
CGTCATGCAATTGCTAGCCAAGACTGCTGCATTCTTTGGAGGGTCCCTTCCTTTATTGTTATTACTGTTACTCTGATCATCATTTTATTATTATCGTGGTAATTAAAAAAAATAATGATAATCATTATCATTATCATTATCATTATTATCATTACAACTATCAGTATCCTTAATATCATCATTATTATTATCATCATCATCATTATTGTCATCATTATTATTACTATTTGTGTCACCATTATTTTTGTCATTATTAATATCATTATTATAGATGTTATTATCATTTTCATAATTAATATCATTATTATCATCATTATTTTCATAATCCTCTTATCATTATTATCATTAGTATTAGCATTATTACCACCATCATCATGATCATTTTACCATTGTTATTTTTATTTATAAAATTACAATTATCATATTCACTATCATTATCATCATTATTATTATTACTACCTCTGCGCCGATCATTATTACCATTATTGTTACTAGCATTTTCATTGCTACTATCATCATTAGCAATATCATAACAATTGTATCGTCATCATTATCATTATCATTATCATTATCATTATCAATATTATCACCATATCGATTCGCTTTATTTTCACAAATAGTGAAGAGTAAAGGAGAAAGAATTAAAAATAGGAATAATCACGATCGATCATGTATACACATGCAGGGGCGTACACACACTTTGTGTATGTTAGTGTGTGTGTGTGTGTGTGTGTGTGTGTGTGTGTGTGTGTGTGTGTGTGATATATATATATATATATATATATATATATATATATATATATATATTATATATATATATATATACATATATATATATATATATAATATATATATATATATATATATATATATATATATATATATATGTATATGTGTGTGTGTGGTAATATATATATATATATATTTATATATATATATATATATATAATATATATATATATATATATATGCATATATATATTATATATATATATATATATAATATATATATATATATATATTTATGTATATATATATATATATATATATATATATATATATATATATATGTATATATATATATATGTATGTATGTATGTATATATATACATATATATATATATACATTCACCCATTCATTCCTTTATCCATATTTACGTAAACGTCTGTACATGTATACACATATCCACCCACAATAACATTCCTATGTGCTCAGACACAAGCTGTACTTCCACGAAAAAAAAAAAAAAAAAAAAATCCGCAGTCAAAAAGAAAGAAAGAAAGAAAGAAAAAAAACAGATGAAACTAATTGAGAAAGTTACTTTTTTTGTGGTTGGATGAAAAATGGTCGTGTGGTAAATAAATGACTTTTATCACGTTAAGTTAAAGAAAAGAGAGATCTATGGTAGCATTAGTTAATTGACTGGATAATAAGAGGGTTTAAAAGAATTAGATAATGGTAGGATAGGAAAAAATAACTGAATTTGAGGATGATTATGGTTATAAGAATGAAGTCTTTGGTATAGCTTTTTTTTTAATTTCGCATGACCCTTTCTTGCAATTATTTAGGAAATTACTGCAATGTCTGTAATTAAGAATGTCATACTCATTACGAAAAGTGTTAGATTAATTAAGAAAATCAGAGACTGGAACTAATTTCATTTTGCTTAAAGTTCGAAATCTTCATCATAATAATTTAGAGAGAAATTGAATGAGAAAAAAAAATCTTTCTTTTTTACTATTTCGTAATGTTTTAGTGTAATTAGTCTAATCATATTGTTATACAATTAAAAAAAAAAAAAGATTTTTTTTTCTATAAATACCATCTTTTACTTTGACTTCCGTAACAGCAACTTTACGATATAAACAAAAACATCAATATATGACACACAAACTGCAACGCGTCATTCATAAGATTTATCATGCACAATGGTCATGCTATTTTTATCAATTTCATGACTGATTTACAAATTGTATATTTTCTTATCTTGTTATATCATAGCATATTGTAAGGGCTGGATAATTGTTTATTTGTTTATATTCGTTTGTGCGTGTGTGTGTGTGTGTGTTTGTGTGTGTGTGTGTGTCTGTTTGTGTGTGTGTTTGTGTGTGCGTGTTTAGCTTTTGTGTGGATGGGGAGGGAAGGGAAGGTGGAGGATAGGAAGGGAGGAGTGAGAGAAAGAGAGTTCATAAAAAGGGAGAGAGAAGAGAATAACAGAACGAGGAAGTGGGAAGGAGAGTAAAAAAGAGGAGAATGGGGAACGAGGAAAAAGAAGGGACAACAAGAGAGAGGGGAAGGGGGAAGCGGAAAAGGGGAAGAAGACGGAAGGAAGAAGGTAGAAGGGGAGAATATGAAAAACCAAAGGAAGAGAAAGTAAAAAAAAAAAAAAAAAAGGAAAGGAGAAGGGGAGAAAGAGGGGAAAAGAAAATCGACAAGAGAGCTAGCGAGAGAGCTCGGGAGAGAGATGCAGAAAGAACGAGAAAAATAAAAAAAAAACGA
>NW_028234404.1:6085584-6088459 GCF_977035675.1 Penaeus japonicus
TTGTCTATTTACTTATTATCATTTTTTTTTTATTAATTATCTTTTTATTTGAGATAAAAACAGGTTTTCATATTCTTCTTGTAATTTTTTTTCTTTTTCTTTGTGCTTCTTCTTTTATTTTTCATTCTTTCCTTTTTTCATTTTTCGTAAATATCTATTATCCATTTCTCAATCTACCTATCAATCCATCTATCTACCTATTTATCTATCTACTTATACAAGTTGAATAATTATTTTTCTATCTCTTCTTTCCTTCGTATTCATCTCTCCTTCTCTCATTCTATTTTTTCCCTCTTTTCTCTCTTCATTCTCTCTCCCATTCTTCTCGCCTACCATTGTATTTCTTTCTATTGTATTATCTGTTGTATTCGTATCTGGATGGTAATGCATTTTTTCAATGGACGAAACAAAAATAAAGATTAAAAAAAAAAATAGAAATAAATGACTGCAGAATTTCTTTAAACCTTTAACGAAAGACGAGAAAATTCACTCGGGATGAGAGCTTTAAACTTTGTATATATTTGAAAACTTGAACTGAATTCCTTTTCCTGCTTTAATCCCCTCTCCCCCCTCTCCCCCCTCCCCTCTCTCTCTCCCTCTCTCTCCCCCCTCCGCCTCCTCTTCTAACTCCCTCCCCTAACACCTCTCCCTCCCCCACCCCTTCCCTCTCTCCCTCCCTTGAATTCCCTCCCTCCCTCCCTCCCCCCCCTAATAACCTCCGAGTTCTCCTCACCCCCCCCCCTCCCTCCTCCTCTCCCCTACCCACTCCTACTTCTCTTCAGCTTCCTGTTTTAATTCTTCTTCCCCTTTTCCTTCTTCCCCTACACATCTACCTGAATTCCTTTCCCCTCTTTTCTCTCCCCTCCCCCCTTCCCTCACCCTAACCCCTTTCTCTATCCCCTCCCTCCCTCTACCTCCTTTCTCCCTTCTCCCTCCTCTATCTTCATCTCCCTTCTTCCCTTCCTCTTCCACCTTTATCTACCTATTTTCCATCCTTCATCTTCTCCACATCACTCCTTCCTGAATTTTTCTATCCTCGACTTCCTCTTCCACCTCCCTCTTTCCCCTCCTCTTCCACTTCCCTTTTCAAACCTCCAACTCCATCCTCCACCCCCGCCTCCACCTCCTCTTCCATCTCCCTCCTTCCCTACTACCTCCACCTCTAACTCCACTCTTATTCTCCTCCTCCTCCTCCTCTATTTCCCCGCCTCTTCCACTTTCACCTCCACCTCCCTCCATCCCCTTCTCTTCCACATCCCAAACCACTTCTCTTCCTCCTCTTCCTCCTCCACCTCCCTTCTCCTCCTTCCCCTTCTCCTCCTTTCCCTCCTCCACCTCCCTCCTCCTCCTCCACCTCCCTCCTCCCAGCTTCCCCTTCCCCCACCTCCCTCCACCACCTCCTCCTTTCCCTCCTCCTCCTCCTTCCCTTCCCCCACCTCCCTCCACCACCTCACTCCTCCTCCTCCTCCCCCTCCCCCAACTCTTAGTCAAGTGCACAAGTATTCTATGCATGTATTTTAGACTGCAAACTCACTCTGAAATGAGTTCGGATTGCAATACCTGTTCTATTTAGCAGAATGAGTTTCCGGGGTAACTGTATCATTTTAGAGAAAATTATGGACGGCTGTATTTTGTTGACGAGTCAGTTGGAGTCAGCCACTGCAAGTAAAGCCCATAAAGAGAGAGAGAGAGAGAGAGAGAGAGAGAGAGAGAGAGAGAGAGAGAGAGAGAGAGAGAGAGAGAGAGAGAGAGAGAGAGAGAGAGAGAGAGAGAGAGAGAGAGAGAATGGGAGAGAGAGAGAGGATGAGAGAGAGAGAGAGAAAGAGAAAGAGAGGAGAGAGAGAGCGAGAGAGAGGAGAGAACAGAGAGAGAAGAGGAGAGAGAGAATGAGAGAGAGAGGGGAGAGAAGAGAGAGAGAGAGGAGAGAAGGGAGAGAGAGGGGAGAGAGAGAGAGAAGGAGGAGAGCGAAAGAGAGAGAAAGAGGAGAACGAAAGAGAGAGAGAGAGGAGAGCGAAAGAGAGAGTGAGGGAGAGAGAATGAGAGAAGAGAGGAGAGAGAGAGAGAGCGAGAGAAGAGAGATGAGAGAGAGAGAGGGGAGAGAGAATGATCGAGGAGAGAGAGAGAGAAAGAGAGAGAGGGAAGAGAAGAGAGAGAGAGAGAGAGAGAGTGAGTGCAGAGAGACCGAGAGAGAGAGAGAGAAAGAGAAAAGAGGAGAGAGGGGAGAAAGATGAGAGAGAGGAATGAGAGTAGAGAGAGAAAGAGAGAGAGAGACGAGAGAGAAAGAAAGAGAAGAGAGAGAGAGAGAGAGAGAGAGAAAGGTAGAGAGAGAGGGACAGAGAGAGAGATGCGAGAATGACGAGAGAGAGAGAGAAAGAGGAGAGCGAGAGATGAGAGAGAGAGATGATAGGAGAAGTGTAGAGGAGAACAGGAGAGAGAGAGAGAGAGAGGAGAAGAGAGATAGTAAGAGAGAGCGAGAGAGGGAAGAGAGAGAAAGAGAGGAATGAGAGAGGAGAGAGAGAGGAGAGAGAGTGGACGAGAGTGTGAGAGTGGAGAGAGAGAGAGAGAGGAAAGAGAATTGAGAGAAGAGTGAGAGAGAGGAGAGAGATGAGATGAAGAGAGAGAATTGAGAGGGAGAGAGAATACGCGGGACTAAGCAGACAGAGAGAGAGAGAGAGAGAGAGAGAGAGAGAGAGAGAGAGAGAGAGAGAGAGAGAGAGAGAGAGAGAGAGAGAGAGAGAGAGAATGAGAGAGAAAGGAAGAGAGAGAGAGAATGAGAAACGAAGACAGACAGACAGACAAAAACAAAACAGCTAAAGAGATCTAACAACAACAAAAAATAATAAACGACAAAACTTACAAAAGACCCCAAAAAAAT
>NW_028234404.1:6091059-6093559 GCF_977035675.1 Penaeus japonicus
TACATCATCACATCATCCCCTCACCAATCCTCACATACCACATCACAACACCATCATCACATATTCAGCATTCCCACCCATCATCACCACCATCACACTATCACCACTCCACACCACCTTCATCACCACCACCTCACCATCACCACCTCATCACCACCACTTCATCACCATCAATCACACCATTCACCACATAAGCCCACCCCCCATCTCAATCATCACCATCATATCAGATATCCCTCATCACCCCCTACACTTCATCACACCATCATCACACTCACCCCCCCCTATCCCCAATCCCTACACTCACCACCACCACCATCACCTCATCACCACCACCTCATCACCTCATCACCACCATATCATCCCATACCTCATACACATCAAACATCACCCACCATCCTCAACCATCATCCACATCACCAACCACATCATACCACCATCACCCACCACATCACCATCTCATTCACCACCATCATATACACATCCTATCATCAACCCATCATCACACTATCATCACCACCATCACCAGACCCAATCATCACCACTATTTCATCACCACCATCACTTCACCACTATCATCACCAACTTCATCACCACCACCAATCCATCACCACCATCATCACCACCATCACTCACCACACATTCACCACCATAATACAAACACCATCATCAACACTATATCACCTCTTCACCATCACCTCATCACACCTCATCACCACCATCACCACTATCATCACCACCATCATCACACACAATCTCCATCATCATAACCACCATCTCACCATGCTACATCATCACCATCACCTTACCTTCACAGAGATATCACCATCATCACCACCATCACCATATACCACCCTCAATTCATACCACCATCACCACACAATCATCACCTCACCACCCCCATCACCACCATCATCACCACATCACACCTCACCACCATCACAGCCATATCACACATCATCACCACCATCATTATCCACTATCCATCACCACCACCATCACACCATATCACCATCATCACCACCATCACACCATCACCACTATCCACCCCATCCCACACCATTCATCACACCATCATCAACCACGATCATCACCACCATCATCCACCACCATCATTCACCAAACTTCACCACCATATCACCACCACCAACCAATCACCATATCAACATCACCACCATCACCACCATCATCATCCACCAGCCATCATCACCACTTCATCATCACCACCACCATCAAACACCACTACACAGTCACCACAACCTGCTCCCACACCACAATCCATCTACCACATCATCATCATCACACTCACACACTTCATCCTACCCCACCATCATCACCAATACATTCACCACTACACACTTTAAGCCCCACCACACCATCATCACTCACTATCAATCACCACCCTCACCATACCATCATCACACCAACCAACCATCACCATATCCATCACTCACTATCATCCTTCCCATCACACACCTCACTCATCACCACCATCACCACCATCATCACCACCATCACCACCACCACCATCACCACCACCATCACCCCACAACACACATATCCACCACATCACACCACAATCCCACCTCCCCCCCACCATCACATTATCACCACCATCACCAATCATCCCCAACACCACGCCACAACTAACAACATCACCACTTTCATCCACCATCATCACCACCACCATCATGACCACCAAGCTCACCACAACCACCACCATCGCCACCAAACTCACCACAACCACCACCACCACATCATCACCAACCCCCCCATCAAAAGCCACATATACACACCTCACATACCCACAACCCACCCTCCACCCCCCCACCACCACCATCCACCCCCCATCACCACAGCATCACCATCACCACCATCATCACCACTATATCACCATCACCACCATCACACCATCCTCACCACCACCACACCCACAACCACCCCCTCATCCACCACCCTCACCATCACCACATCATCACCACCATCACCACCATACACCATCACCATCATCACACTATTCACCCTCATCACCACATCATCCCCCATCCCCACCAACATCACATCATCACCATCATCACACCATCACCACCACCACCACCACCATCATCCCCACATCATCACATCACATCACCACCATCATCACCACCATCACCACACCATCACAACCATCATCACCACCATCATCATCACTACCATCACTACACCGCCACCACCATCATCACTACCACCACCATCACCACCACCATCACCACCATCACCACCACCATCATCACCACCATCATCACCATCACCATCACCACCATCATCACCATCACCACCATCATCACCATCATCACCACCATCATCACCATCACCACCACCATCACATCATCACCACCATCACCACCACCAACATCACATCATCACCAGCATCACCATCACATCATCACCACCAACATCACCACCACCACCATCACATCACCACCAGCATCACCATCACATCATCACCACCATCACCACC
>NW_028234404.1:6103559-6105287 GCF_977035675.1 Penaeus japonicus
AGAGAGAGAGAGGGAGAGAAAAGGAGAGAGAGAGAGAGAGAGAGAGAGAGAGAGAGAGAGAGAGAGAGAGAGAGAGAGAGAAAAGGAGAGAGAGAGAGAGAGAGAGAGGGAGGGAGAGATAGAGAGAGAGAGAGAGTCATGCCTCACCCTGCAGCTGTTTGTTATTCTTTTTTTTTCTTCTTCTTCTTCTTAGACGCGCATCACGTGTTATTTGATAATTTACAGTAAAGTATCTGCTTTACATAATAAATCAGCTTTCGCGCTTATAGAGATAATCAAGAGTAAATCAGCTATAAACAGCGCGATACACTTTTTAAGGATAAAAATGTTTAGGAAAGTAAAAGAAAGCTTTGCGTTAATGTCAAAGGTTAAAAAAGTGAATTGATAATAGTTATATATATTGCATTACTGTCATCGTTTATTGGGGAATATTGTCAAGATGTTAATGATTTTTCTTTATTGATAAAAGATGACATGATGAATGCATAAAATTTGCGGAAACATTATAACAAAGAACATTTGTTATGACGTCATGGCGCGGGAACTTTGTGATGACGTCAGGAAGCGGGAAATTTGCGTTTACTTCAGGAAGTGATGTCAGGAGCGATCTTGCGACCAACCAGTAAAAATCAAAACGCAAGCAGAGAAAGCTGTTTGAGTGGCTCGTAGCTCTATCCTTCAAGTGTGATATTTTATGTAAACATGGCCGTTCAAACACGTTGCGTAAGTCTGCTTATATATATTTTCCTCTTCTTCTTCTTTTTCTTCTTTTGTCAGCTTTTGCTTCTCTAAAATTTCTTCTTCCTGAAGTCATAAGTTCTCGGCAAATAGAACCCCTAAACACTACATCGCAAAAGAAATATCGCCACAAAGTCGAGTTTGACCTTCGTGCAACTTCAAGACGGCCGCCATTTTGAATGTTTTGTTTACATCCGGGATCAGCCGTCACAGCGGCCGGGCGAAATCGTTATAGTAACACTGATTTCCTTGATTTCCTTCATTTACCGTGGGGTTTAGGTGAATTGTGGACAAATATGATATACTTATAAGATAATATGACTGTTTAATAATCCTTTATAGTATGATAAAGTCTGAATTTTGAGGAGAGCAGCACCACCAAAAAAATAAAGGAACGATTTTTCAATATATCCATGTTTATATATACATACATATATATACATACATATATATATATGTACGTAAATGCACACAAAAATAACAGTAAAACAACACAGACACGTTACATCACATTTAAACTCGCTAAAGTAGCTAAACCAAACAAGGCTGCACCCACATTTTTTTTTTTTTTTTTTTTTTTGTCTCAAAGAAGATAAAACTTCACCGAATCAATGATTTTTTTTTCATAGCAATGGCCACAAATGTTTACACAGGCACAAATAAGCATCTAAACCAATCTAAATAACATAAATAAATAGATAAATAAAGGTTTAACGAGCGAACTGCCGCAACGCTTGAGGTGCCAGTTACTGTATTTTGGACGTAAAAGTCCGTTCGTATGATGTTCTGTAAGAGCGTAACATAAACACCTTATTTTCTTTTTCTCTCTCTCCATCCCCTTCTTTCGTTTTCATCCTTCTGTTTTCGTGTCTCCTACGTCCAGCTGATCCTTCTCTTTCTTCCCCTTCTTTTTTCTTCTTCCTCCTCCTCCTCCTCCTCCTCGGCATCATCCATCATCATCATCATTTACCGCCTCTTTCTCTGTCTCCT
>NW_028234404.1:6105387-6115387 GCF_977035675.1 Penaeus japonicus
ATCAGAAATAATGAAAGAAAATATAAGGCTGTGTCTTTATTTACCATTACAACAACCCATAAAACTACATTTTTCATTGCATTATCAGAAGTTACATTAGTAGGAATAGCAGCATGATGCAAGACAGGTTAAAATATAATTAAATAAACTTTTTGTATTAGTAATTACGGTTATATCGAGGAGGAAAAATTTCTGAGGTTAATCATACCAACAGGGCTACCAACTGCCTCTGACGTCCGGCATACCTACAGGGCTACCAACTGCCAACTATTTATTATTGTGATTAGAAGTTTGTCTTTAGGATCTTATCTTTACCGCGGCCAGTATCTCTGAACCCATGTGCTTGCGGAGGGAGAGAGAGAGAAAAAAAGAGAGAGAGAGAGAGAGAGGAGAGCGAGAGAGAGAGGGGGGTAGAGAGAGAGGGGGGGTTAGTGAAGAGATGAGGAAGGAAGAGAGTGAGGAGAGAGAAGAAAGGGAGGGAGAGAGAGAGAGAGAGAGAGAGAGAGAGAGAGAGAGAGAGAGAGAGAGAGAATTAAAGGGAGGGAGGGAAGGAGAGAGAGAAAGAAAAAATAAGAGAGAGAGAAGGGGCAGGTGGGAGGAAAAAAAATAAATAAAAAAAAAGAGCACCCTCCCCCTCCTCCCTCCCCCACAAACAACAACATAGACAACACAATGACAACAACACAACAGGAGCATAGACACACATGACACACACATGCGTAAACACATCGCTTATCTGAATGTCGGTTCCGGCGAGTTAAATGAATATATATAGTCACTTTTTTTTCTTCTTTTTTTTTAACACACTGTGTTACGCAGTATAGAAAAAAAAAATTGTCTGAAGAAATTTGGAAAAAACGTTTATCAAAATTAACATTTCTTTCCTTTCTTCTTTCCTAAATGCATTTATACAATATTATATAATTCCGCGAAATAGTCCCCTTTATAATATATATAGGTTATTTAATTATTTACTTATCATAGACATTTACAAGTTTTACATTATCCTACATACAGTATGTTTTAAGAATAATTTCATTCTTAGTATGATATTTTAATATTTTAATTAATTACGGCAGAAATAAACCACAAAGTCAACCAAACCGACCACCAACACTTCCCCCCACAGCCGCACAGCATATACCACCCCCCCCCTCCCCCTAAAACTACGCAGATATGCTGAGTCACGCTTGCCGTTTACCATGTGCTAACTAGTCATTCTCTTTCGTTCAGTTTTCATAATGGAGTGATCTAATATTTCTTTTTATATTGAAGTTTCTTTCTATGATTGTTTAGCGAGAGAAAGAGAGAGAGAGAGAGAGAGAGAGAGAGAGAGAGAGAGAGAGAGAGAGAGAGAGAGAGAGAGAGAGAGAGAGAGAGAGAGAGAGATGCGGTGAGGAGAACGACGAGAGAAAGGAGAGAGAGGAGAGAGGAAGGAGAAGGGTGAGGGAGAGAGAAGAGAGAGAGGAGCAGAGGAGGAGGAGAGAGAGAGAGAGAGAGAGAGAGAGAAAGGGAAATAACGAAAGATAAAAAAAAAATAAAAATAGCGAATCGAAGAAAGGGAAAAAAAAAAAAAACGAAACAAACAAAGACTCCCTATCAAGCAAAAAAAAAAATATATATATATCCCAACCATCAGATTACCATAACAAAAACCCCTCCCCACCAAACCCCCTCTCCCGCCACCACCCCCTCCCCCCCCCCTCCCCCCCCCCCCCCCCCCTCGCCACCCCCTTCCCCCCCTTCTACCCCCCCCCCCTAAATCCTAAAAAAAAAAACAAAAAAAATATATATATATATAATAAAAAAAAAAAATCAAAACTTCCGTCAATATCACCAAGGGAAATAAGTCATCGTAATTTTTAGTTTGCCTTTTTTTTTTTTTTGTGTCTATTTTTCTTTGTTTTGTTTCCGTATTTGCTCGCTCGCCCGTATCCCAGTTTAGCGGGCGGAGGTTTTAAGACGAAATCCTTCGCTAACTTAGCTTAAGGGGGAGAGAGCGTTAGAGGAGGATTAAAAAAATTCGCTATTTCG
Organism: Penaeus japonicus; assembly: GCF_977035675.1. Lineage (NCBI taxonomy): Eukaryota > Metazoa > Arthropoda > Malacostraca > Decapoda > Penaeidae > Penaeus > Penaeus japonicus. Next base: position 6,107,422 of record NW_028234404.1, read on the forward strand.
CTAAAAACTAAGGGAAAAAAACTTAAGTAGGCGGATAAAAGGGTTGGCCGGCGCCAAACGGAGAGGAGAAAAAAAAACAAAAAAAAAACAAACAAAAACAAACAAACAAAAGCGGTTTTTCATTTATCTCTGTTTTTCTTTTTTTTTGTGTGTGTTTTTTTTTTTTTTTTTTTTTTTTTGCGGGGGAGGGGGGGGAAGGCTGTCGATTTGACTATATGGTTTCTGTATGTAGATAGGAAAAGATTTATTTGTGTGTGTGTATATATATGTTAAATATAATAAATCTAAATATTATTATATATATATATATATAATCTATATTATGAATATGTATAAATACATTCATACATTATATATGTATATATATAAGTGTGTATATATAAAAATATATATATATTAAATATATATATATATATATATATGTATATATATATATATATATATATATATATATATATATATATATATATATATATGATGACAATTATGATAATGATAATAAAAATTGATGATATTGATAATAAGAATATTGCTAATAATATCAAAGATGATAAAAAAATGATAATAATAACACAGCAATAATAACAATGATAATAACTACAAAATAACTACAATGATAACAATAACAATGATAATATAGAAGAAAATTATAACAACAATAAAATAAACTATATAATATTGATCATAAGAATAACGATAAAATTATACATTCTAACAGAGTAAGGCTCCGTATTGCTTCGCTCTATAGTCACGTTAAGAACATGTTAAACGGAATGAAAAAAAAATAATAATAATAATAATAATAAAAAAAAAAAATAATAAAATAAAACTCTGCTGAATGAATCTATTCAGATATAATGATTTAGCTCTAAAGCCCTTATCATAACATCTATATACTGTATATGTGTATGTTTGATTGATAGATAGATAGATAGTTGGATATATTAGTAGGTTTACATTAGATTAACGACACCATATATAGGTTACTATTTTGTTATTGTGTTGGTAGTGTAAAACAAAACAATGTATCTCATCACCATTTTGGTCTAGAGCACATACTGTATACAGGATATACGCTTTTTATTACTGTGGCTTACTACTTACCCAAACAATAACCACAACTACACACACCACCCCAAAACCCCCACAACCACACCTCATAACCAACAAAACACACAAACACAAACAAACACAAAACACCGACACACACACACACACACACAACCACCAGAAAAACAAAAAAACAGACAAACAACAACCCACAACAAAAGTAGACCCCTCCCCCCCCATAACCGACAACACTCACCACCCCGCGTCGCCACCAACCAACTCCCACCCTCCCCCCCATCACATGGAGGAAAGACCCCCAGCCACAACACACTCCTACACCCCTAAGCAAACCAACCCCCCCCCATACCAAACACACCCGCCCCCCCCCCCTCACCAAACAAGACACCAAACAGCACAAAAAAACACAACAAAAACAAAACTAACCAACCGAACCAACTAAAACACACTACACTACAATACCACACAAAACTAAAAACATAGTACGAGGAACAAAATTAAAATAAAACAACACACACACACAACACACACACACCACACAGACCACACAACACACACACACACACATGAACCAACACACACACACCAACACACACACACACACAGGAAACATTTATAATATCTATTTAATAACACACTAAACACCGGTAACTTTTCAATTAACATAAATCCCATATTTTCATTTATTATTCCATTCACGTTATATAATATTCATTATTCACATAATACAACCAATTCACAATCCCTATTAAAACCAATAAATACCACCAATTTAATTTTTTCAATTCCCACCAAACAAAAAAAACAACCAACAAATAAAAAAAACAAAAAAACAAAAAACAATCGAACAGGTGTGAATTCACCAAACAAACAACAACAAACAAAACATAAAGAAAAGAAAATAAAAAACACAACAAAACAAAAACCTAAACACAACCAAAACAAAAACAAAACCCAAAAAAAACCTTATTCCCCAAAAAAAGAAAAACAAAAAAGCAAAAACGGACAACGACTTCAAACAAAATTCCACAAAATTCATCCAACCAAAAAACAAAAAATTTGTTATTCAAAATTTCCATTTTTTTATTTTCACACCAACAAAATCTTCCTTATCAATGTTTTTTCACACTTATTCCCAAAAAACACTTTATTATTTTCATTCAAAAACACAAATTTCAAACCAAACAAAAAAACAACAACCAAAACAAAAAAACAAAAACAAAACAAAATTGGGAGGTAGACAACAAAAAAACAAAAAAACCATCACCAAACAATCCAACCAAACAAAAAAAAAACAAAAAAAAAACAAAAAAACAAAACCCCAATAAACAAAAAAAAAAACAAACCAAAAACACAAAAAACAAAAAACAAACAATTACAAAACCAAACACAAAAACAAACAAACAACATAAACAAACCCCCCCCCCCCCCCCCCCACCACCCCCCCCCCCACCTCTCCCCGTCAATGAAAAACAAAACCCCCCTACACAAAACAACACCCCCTCCTCAGTGGAAAAAAAAAAAACACCAAAAAAGAAAAAATAACGGAACACACCCCCGCCCGCCACAAAACAAATAAACACCAAACACAAAAAAAACCCCCCCCCACTCCAACAACCCCCCTTTTTTTAACACAAACCCCAAACACCGTTAACACCCCCCACAAAACCCCCTTCCAAACAAAAACCAACCCCCTTTTCCTTTTTTTTCACCACCCCCTTTTTTTTTTACACCTCCCCCTTCCCCTCTCTCCTCCCTTTCCCCCTCCCTTTTTCTCCTTCTTTTCTTTCCCCTTTCTTTTTCTTCCCCCCCCTCCCCTCCCCCTCCCCTCTCCCTCCCCCTCCCCTCCTTCCCCTTATCCTGCTGCTTTCCCTGCTCTGCTTCCCTGCTTTTTCCTTTTTTCCTTTCCCCTGCTTGCTTTTCCTCCTCTTCCTCCTTCCCCTCCTCCCTTTTTCCTTCTTTCCTGCTTGCCTCTGTTCCTCCCTTTTTCCTGCTTCTCCCTGCCCGTTGTCTCTTGTCCTCCTATTCCGTTGTCTTCGTCGTCTCGTCCTCGTTGTCTCGCCTTTCGTTTCCTAAGTAGCGTTGTTTAGCTGTTGTGGAAATGTCATGAGAGAAAATCATGACTTGATTGCAGGGATTGCTGAGGCGGCATGAGGTTGCTGTCTTGGTGGGGGGGGGGGGGGTCTTGGTGGGGGGGGGGGGGGGGGGGGGCTCTTTTATTTCTTTGGGGGGCTCTTTTTCTTTCTTTCCCTTTTTTTTTTTTTTTTTTTCCCTCTTTTTCCTTTTCTTTCTTTTCTTTCCTTTCTTTTTTGCCTCTGTCTGTCTGTCTCTCTCTTTCTGATCTGGTCTCTCTCTCCACTCTCCTCTCTCTCCTCTCTTCTCTTCTTTCTCTTCTCTCTTCTGTCTCTTGTCTGTCTGTCTCTCTCCCTCTCTCTTCTTCTCTCTTCTATCTCTCTCGTCTCTTCTCTCCTTTTCTCTTCTCTTCTCTCTCTCCCTTGTCTGTCTCTCTCTCTCTCTTGTTTTCTCTCTCTTTCTTGTTCTCTCTCTCTCTCTCGTTCTTTCTGTCGCCTGTCTGACTCTCCTCCTCTCCTCCTCCTCTCCCCCCTCCCCTCTTTTTTTTATTTTTTTTTCTTTTTCTCTCTTTTTCTCTTTCTTTCTATCTGTCTCTCTCTTTCTCTCTCTATTGTTCTTGTCTCTGGATTTCTTTTTCTTTTTCTTTTTCTCCTTTCCCCCTTCTTTCTTTCTTTCCTCTCCTTTTCTTTCCTTTTCCCCTTTTTAAACCTCTTACTTTCTCCCTCTCTCTCTATCTATCTCTCTCTCTCTCCTCCTCGTCTATCTATCCTATCTCCCTCTCATCACTATCTCTCTCTCTCATCATCTCTATCTCTCTCTCTCTCTCCTCCTATCTCTCTCTCTCTCTTCTCTCTCTCCTCAATCTATCTCTATCTCTCTCTCTATCTATCTATCCTATCTATCTATCTATCTATCTAATCTATCCTCTATCTAATATCTATCTATCTATCTATCTATCGCTATCTATTATCTCTCTCAAACTCTATCCTTAACCTCATCTGGTCTGCTGTATTTATATATGCCTACATTTCAACAATAATTTTATTCTTATGACATACCATCTTTAAACAACAATGATTTACATCTTTAACTATTTAAAATTAACAACTTCGAACTTGTATCTATAAAAAAAGCGAGTATAGTTTATAAAGACAACACTTGTAACATAAACTTACAAGGATCTTAAGTATAGTAGTCCTTCTCCTATATTGCATGGAAAGTCACGAATTATCGAATTTTTAAATAATTTTGATTCTTTTTTTATCTATTTATTTTTTAAGGTACGTAATTAATGTAAATTTTCTCAAGCTAATGTTATCACTGAGATGCTATTTTCTGTATTTCTGTATCACTTGTGTTGTGTGATGAAAGGAAAGGAAATGAGTCTTATTTTCTTCGTATTGATATGTGTGTGTATGTATATGGATATACTGTAGATATGCAGATAGAGGGACAAAGCATTTACATACTATATACTCATTGCACATAAACATATATATTAATATGTATATATATATATATGTATATATATATATATATATATATATATATATATATATATATTTATATATACACACACACACATAACATATATATATAATATATATATATATATATATATATATATATATATATATATAGAGAGGAGAGAGAGAGAGAGAGAGAGAGTAGGAGCGAGAGAGAGAGAGAGATGAGACCACTCCCTAAGAGAGAGAAGGAGAGGGAGAGAGAGGGATAAGAGGAAGAGATGAGAGAGAGAGAGGAGGAGAGAGGATGATGGAGAGAGGAGAGGAGGAGAGCGAGTTAGAGGTGGGAGGAGAGAGAGGAGGAGAAAGGAGGGATGGAAGAGAGAGAGAGAGATGCCTGATGAGGGATGAGAGGGGAGAGATTGAGGGGGGAGAGTGAGAAGGAGGAGAGGGAGAGGATTTGAGAGGGACTAGGGGGGGAGGCTGGAGAGAAGAGATAGACTAGAGAGAGAGAGCGAGGAAGAGAGAGAGAGAGAGAGAGAGAGAGAGAGAGAGAGAGAGAGAGAGAGAGAGAGTGAGAGAGAGAGAGAGAGAGAGATAGGTAGATATATTTATATACATACATACGTATATATATATACACACACACACACACATACACACACACACACACACACACACACACACACACACACACATTATATAAGCATCTTACATAGCCCCCTCTCCCCCCTATTCCCCCACACCCTTCCCCTTCCCCGCCACAAAGTGATCCCTGTTCCGGGCGCCACGTCTGCCGCGCCAAGAGTCCTCGCGTGCAGAAGGGAGTCAGTCGCAATGTTTATCAGTGTTAGTATCGACGATCTAGTGTTTTTTTCTTTCTTTCTTTCTTTATTAACGCGTTGACGTGCCTCCTTTACCGGTGTGTATATGCTCATTTCTTTTCGTTTTTCACTCTATATCTTTCTATCTTTTTTTTTTTTTTTTTTTTAATGTTTTGTTTCAGAACGCGGAAGGACAGTTAGGGAAGCAGGTAAGTAGGAGCGCAAGCAGGCAAGCGAGCAGGGACTCGAAGGCAGACCAGGGTTGCCATGTAGTATTGAGCGCTCACTCACACTGGCTCGCTGAGGGTGTGTCTGTCCCTCGCTCTCTTGTTTACGTTAACACTGGGCGAGGATACGGGTCGTGAGGCACTCTGGGTGGTGTGTGTGTGTGTGTGTGTGTGTGTGTGTGTGTGTGTGTGTGTGTGTGTGTGTGTGTGTGTGTGTGTGTGTGTGTTTGTGTAAAAGAGGGAAGAGGGAGGGTGTGGAAAGGTAGCGAAAGCAGGAAGAAGTTATAAAGTTTCCGGTTTCATTTCTCTCTCTGTCTTTCTCTCTCTCTCTCTCTCTCTCTCTCTCTCTCTCTCTCTCTCTCTCTCTCTCTCTCTCTCTCTCTCTCTCTCTCTCTCTCTCTCTCTCTCCATCTTCCTTGTTTTGTTTTGTTTATACTTGTCTTCGTAATCACTCACCCTCTATCATATCCCTCCCCTTTTCATGCGTTTCCCAGTTTACGAATATCTCCGTCAAAGAAAAGATGAAAAAAAAAAAAAAAAAAATCTCTAAGGGCATAAATCTTAACTGAAGTCACAACACAAGCGCGATCTCCTGACCTTGCTCCCGCCGCGTCCTGGCAGCTCTCGGTCCGCGATGACCCTGGACTTGGTGCTGCCTCTGCTGACCCAGACGCTGCTGCTGCTGACCGTTCTTGTGGGCGTCGTTGGTTGCCGTGGCATCGGGCGCGACGTGGGCGGCCACCAGCACCAGGAGCAGGGCGCGAGCACACGTGGGGGGCTTCATGGTGCGACTGAGAGTGCTAGTGAGAGTGTCTCGCCGGTGTTACTTCGGTCAAGAGGTCACAGCTTCGGGGGAGTCGAGGCACTCGGGGGGGTGTCCATGCTACGGTCGTGGCACTGGCACTACGGACGCTTCGAGGTTGCAGTGGGGAAGAGGAGGGGGAGGGGGAGGAGGAGGAGATGGGAGGGGTCAGTCTACAGTGGGCCGGATCCGAGGGGGTTAGGGGGGAGGGGGGCGGGGGAAGAGGCCACCCAAAGTAGGCCCTGTGCAATGAAGAGATCCGGGCCGCGAGGCGTGACACCGACACTATATTCCCAACGCGTGCGGCATGCGGCTGCGGGGCGGGGAGCGGCGACGGCGGTGGCGGTGGCGACGGGGGAGCGGGAGAGACCACATGGACCGCGGGAGAGGAGATGGACGCGCCTCCGCTGCCTGAGCTCAACTGGCGACGGCAAACAGCGCGGGAGGGACACACGTGCTCACTGAGGCGCTGGCGGGCGGCACTCTCGCTGCCTGCGCCGTTCGCTCGCTCGCTCGCTCGCTCACTTGCTCACTCTCTCGCTGACTCGCTCACTCGCTCACTCGCTCACTCTCTTTCTCTCGCTCACTCGCTCACTCGCTCACTCGCTCACTCTCTTTCTCTAGCTCACTCGCTCACTCGCTCACTCTCTTTCTCTCGCTCACTCGCTCACTCGCTCACTCGCTCACTCTCTTTCTCTCGCTGACTCGCTCACTCGCTCACTCTCTTTCTCTCGCTGACTCGCTCACTCGCTCACGCTCTTTCTCTCGCTCACTCGCTCACTCTCTTTCTCTCGCTCACTAGCTCACTCTCTTTCTCTCGCTCACTCTCTTTCTCTCGCTTACTCGCTCACTTGCTCACTCTCTTTCTCTCGCTCACTAGCTCACTCTCTTTCTCTCGCTCACTCGCTTAGTCGTTCACTCTCTTTCTCTCGCTCACTCTCTTTCTCTCGCTTACTCGCTCACTTGCTCACTCTCTTTCTCTCGCTCACTAGCTCACTCTCTTTCTCATGCGTCTCACTTATCACTCGCTCAGTCGTTCACAGGGTCTCCCTCTTTCCTTCCCGCTCACGTGATACGCTCAAACTCGCTCACTCGCTCACTCTCTTTCTCTCGCTGACCCTTTCTCGCGGTTTCTCTCTTCTCTCTCTTGCTAGCGATGTCTCTTTCTCCGTCTCTTTATCTTTCAGTCGCTCTCTCTCTCTTTATCTCCGTCTCTGTCCCTTTCAGTCGCTCTCTCTCTCTCCCTCTCTCTCTCTCTCTCTCTCTCTCTCTTCACTCTCCTTCTCTCTCCTCTCTCTCATCTCCTCTCACTCTCTCGTCTCTCTCGTCTCTCCTTCTCTCCTCTCTCTCTCACTCCTCGCTCTCCTCTCTCCTCCTCTCTCTCGTCTCTCCCTCTCTCTCTCCTCTCTCTCTCTCCTCTCTCTCTCTCTCATCTCTCCTCACGTCTCTACCTCTCTCCACTCTCATTCTCTCTCTCCTCACTCTCGTCTCTCTCTCTCTCCCCTC
>NW_028234404.1:6136551-6144012 GCF_977035675.1 Penaeus japonicus
AGAGAAAGGGAAAAAAAGAGAAAGGGGAAAGAGAAAGGGGAAAGAGAAGAAGCCCAGAAAGAGACACACGCCCCGTATCACACACGGCCCCTGTGCACTTGTTTGGGGGGTGGGATTATCCTGCATTTGCCATCTGCAAGTTGCACCAGTTGTTGTAGGTCTTGCGTCGCTCCCGCACATAACCCCACCTACGTTGCAAAATACGTGCATTTTGGGCGTGTTGCAAAGGAAGAGAGGATGTGTTTTGGGGGTTTTTGTTTTTTTTTTTTTTTTTTTTTTAATAGAGAGTTTAAATTTATGATTAAAAGTAGAAAGTTTTTTATGTTTTTTTAAAAAATCGTATGGGAAAGGGAACTACAATAGTAAGAAAATATTTTAAAAAAAAAGTAATGTATAATAATAATTGACGAAATTTCTAAGAAAATCAAAAAAAATTTGGGATAAAAAAAAAAGTTAAATTCAAAAAACAACAGCAAAAAAACAAAAACAAGACTAAAAAAAAAAAAAAAATAAATCAGATAGAAAAAAAATAAAAATTCAAAAAACAATAACAAGAAAAATAAACAAGACTTTAAAAAATAAAAAAAAATTACGCAAATCCCAAAAGGTCCTTCTAGACTTTCTAGGTGTGGCTAGACATTGCGCGCTCAAAAGGGGCAATCGTTGTCATGGGTCACTTCATTGCTGCCCACCAGGGTCACTGATAGGACAGTCCCCGCCCCACTTTTCGGAAACTGGGGGGAGGAAGGGGTGAGGGGGTGCGTGGGGAGAGGGGTGAGTGTATGGGGGTGTGTGTGGGGGGGCAGGGGGGTGAGTGAGGGGGCAGGGGGGTGAGTGTGTGGGGGGGGGGGGGGGGGGATGGGGGGAGGGGGGTGTGTGGGGGGGAGGGGTTTGATATGTGTGCGGGGGGTGAGGGGGGGAAAGGGGGCCGGGCTATGTTGTGGGGGGGGGGGGGGAGGGGTGTGTGGGAAGGTGAGGGGGAGAGAGAAAAGAAGACAGAGAGAAAGAGAGAGACAGAGAGAGAAGAGAGAGGACCCGACAAACAATGGAGAACAGAGGAGAGGAGGAGAGAAGAAAAAAGAAAGAAAAAAAAGAGAGCCTGCCAAAGATACACACGCAATAACACAAGCGGGCCGCCATGGCCTCCCCACCTCCGCGCTGACAAGGCTTTAACCTCCCCCATTTTATATTCCAATAGACAGAGATTGCGACTTTTAGAGGGTTTACTTTAAAGCTAGGAACCCGTTAGACTCTGTATGCCAGGTTTTAAAAGTTTATGCAAGTGGGTTTGCCTTGATCGGAGCGCCGAGAAAGTGGTTAGTCCCCAAGGAGGAGGGGGGGGGGGGGGGTTTATAGTTAGTTCTTCGTGATATAGAGAGAGAACATCAAAGAATTTAATGTTAACTACGTTCTATTCCATACCCAAAAAAAATCATAAAACTATTATCTATCAGATTATTAATAATACTTTCTTTTTACCCTCTAGGGTTTCGAGGCAAATTACACAATGATGGGCACGAGAAAGTTTGGGATAATTTTCATCACATATAAAAAGGTAATCGGTAACCTGAAAATGGTGAAATTCCACCGGAAGGTCTTGGAATAGGATAATAATAATGTAAAAATTTTAGTGACATTTTTGGTTGTATGATCTGAAGACATGATATTATTAGCCTTTTGGGATTGACTTTTCCTTGCTTTTATATGATTTAGGGTTATTATGAAACCCAATTCTGGGATTTATTTTTATTACAGACGATTTAAAAAACGATTTGAAAATTCTCAAACCCAATTTAAATTTTCACAAAAAATAATAAAAACATCAAGTTTTTTTCGTATGATCAAATAACACATCGCTACATTTTACAGACCTATTTTACAACAAAAATGAAAATAAACCCTCACAAGAGGGCCCATTACAATTATTCACTGCTCTATTAGAACCCCCAGCAACCATAAATATTCCTTAGTTCCCGAAAACAACCAGCGCTCCGGCGTGGTGAAAGGAAATGTGTTCAGTGGGGCCCCGATTACCATAACTTTTTTTTCTGGGCAACATTTAGGGGGGCTTTCTAAAAACGAGTGAATCTTTTTTTTTTCTATTTTTTTCTTCTTCTTCTTCTTCTTTTCTTTTTTGGTTTTTACCTTTTTTTTTTTGCAGTAGTGTGTATAAATTGGTTCTATAGTGTTGCAATATTAGAGAAAAAAGGGATTTTTAAAAAACGAGGGGGTTTTTACGTAATTAAAAAGACCTGTTCGAACTTGCCTATTCGAAAGGGCCGAAGCGGCGTATTCGCACAAATTTCTCCCACCTATTTTTACTTAGTTCCTCTTCCAAATCATTTATCATAAGTAAGAAATAGGAAACCAAAAATTTAGTCCCTAAACAAAATAACCCTTCTTTCACCATCCTTATGCCTCCCAAAAAACCAAAATAACGAAAAGCAACATCACAGCCCCCGAGATCAGACGAAAACCGCTATTCTGCTTCATGCTGTTTTGAAAACAGGTGCGTAGAGGAAAAACTATTTGGTCAAGAATTGTTATTTCCCTTTTTGGGGTCTATTTCCTCTGGTTCGTCTGTTATTTTCTGATAGTTATAGATAGAGAGAACTATCGGTTCAAGAGTTGTTATAACTATTTTCTCTGGTTCGTCTGTTTTTTTCTGATAGTTATTATCTATTAACTGTATAAACATTTTCGATACTTGGTTCTTATCATATCAGATCATATTGTTACTATACAATATTCAGATATTGATATTAATATTAATATAACAAAATACTTGCTTTTAGTACTAGACTATATCATTTATAGATATGGACTGATTGTATTGGTACTATAATTACCATATTATGTTATATTTGATTATAATTATATAATAAACTTTATTATTACTTTTATTACTTAGATATATGAGGTTATACTATCATCAATATATGATTTCTGTAATTTATTTTTTTACCATCATCATTACACTTTTTGATATCAATTAACATGTTTATAGTTTGAAGATATCGCATATATGTCTTCATTTGCTTGTTTGTTATGCAATGGACAATGATGCACTACTTAGATATTAAAACATACTAGTCAATTATAAAACGAAAATTTAATCTTAAAGTGAAAACCTTTGGAAAAAAAAAATTAACTCTGATTTTTATCATTTTAATTGTTTATCATTGTGGTGCTGGTAATGAATTTATTCCCAAGCAGTGTAACTTGATGGAAATTGACACTTGGGTCCAGCCGATTTCTCCCAAGCTTGAGTCATATTAGGGAAAAAAAATATAAAAGAAAAGAAAAGAAGAAAAGAAAGGAAAAGAGAAAAAAGATAAAAAAAAAAATATATATATATACATATACACACACACACACACACACACACACACACACACATATATATATATATATATATATATATATATATATATATATATATATATATATGTATATGCAAACGGACGAAACCTTTCTTTCTCTCCTGCCGCGTGTCACGGATTACCTAACTAACGAAATAACATGAAACAAAATAATCGGGAATTAAACTTATATCATAATTTGAGGGCTTGGCGACCATACAATTGAGGCGGGGGGGGGGGGGGGGGGGTATTATATACATACGTATTTAATGTGACTTTGGATTATCTATGCTGCTTTCCAGCGACTTGTTTTTTATCTTTTGTGTTTTAGTTCAAATCGAAAATTTATTTTCGTGATTATTACATATCTGAGTGATTTTGCGTTTAGATTTTGTATCAAACTTATTTTTGTAAACTGAATTTGGGTCAGATAAAGATATATATATATATTTTTTTATCTATCTATCTCTATGACATGTCATAGGTCATGTTATACATCAGTATATTTATCTATCTCTCTCTTTCTTTAAGTCTCTCCTTCCTTCCTCATTTTCCTTATCTCTCTATTTCTGAAACTATTTCTTTCTTTTTTCACTCTTTTTCTCAATTTTCTTTTCTTTCTTTTTTTCTCTCTCTCTGTCTCTCATTTTCTCATTCTCTCTCTTTGTCCAAAGAGTTGTAGGGATGTAGGGAAAAAAGTGTTAATTATTTCTAATTTTCATTTTCCTTTACCATTACCATTTTTTCTTTTTTTTTGAGGTTAGGTGAAGTATAATCTTATTCCAAGTCTTTAAAATCAGAGGAAGCTACAATTTCAAGTTTTCCTCGTTGATTTTATGCTACTTTGCAAAGAATTAAATAATTCGAAATAGTTTATCTCAAACCTTATGATTTGAATTTCAACCGCATTTCCTTCGGCCAAGTATCCACTGTCACGTGATTATCTATTACAAATCTAATTGGCTCTATAATACCTGTATCTATCGTCGCATCACAAGCAAATGTGATTCCAATTGGTTCATTTGATTTCCTTTGCATATGTCATTCGCTACAATCGTGTTTATTTATTTTTTTTTTTTTTTTTTTTTTTTTGGGGGGGGGGGGTGAAACTCCTGAAAGTTATGATTCTTGTTTCTTCTCGCGTGTCTTATCTTCAATTTGCGGCAGGAATGTTTCTTAGAATTTTGTTACCTATCGGGTCGTGTTAATGGTGTTGGTTGTTATTTTCAACAATGCCTAATGGAGACATAGGTATAATATTTTACATTTGCTAGATTGAGTTTCGTATACAAATTGGGTAAATTAGATCAGTGCCTTTTGATTAGTTACCCTAAAACGTTTTCTTTGTCGATAGTTGTTCCGAAGAAAAACGAAATATCAGGACTGACTTTTATCTAGTTGTACATATTACACACTTGATTATAATGTAAAGTTCGACTAACATTTGTAATAAGCGTCTATGATAACTTTTCAGATGACAGTAATTAAACAAACATTACTTTTCCTTATGCATGATAATGCAAGGGAAACAGGTGTGGAAATTCGGGTTTTTAGTAAAGAATAATATATGAGTGATTTGTAATTGGCTGGTTGGTAATAAGTAGTTTCAGCTGAATAAACAAACCGCCAATATGAAAAGGACAGTATTTTTTGCCGAGATCACGGGTTGTTGTATTGTGTGCAAAAAGAAAAGAAAAAAAAAAGAAATGTGCAGAATTAACAAGTATTGTTTTACTTCCAGTTGCGTATTTCTTCAAAAATTCTTTCATTGGTTAGCACTTCTAGTAAGATCAGCTGTACAGCGTCCTCGAAGGAAAGAACACTCCTTTTGATTGACGCTTGAATAAGGAACATCTGTGACGTAATGAGTACCTGAAAAAAAAACTTGGTTATAACAATTTGCCATTCTTTCCATATGGACAAAACCTTTCTCTAACTACCCAAACCAAGAGATTTCGCCCATATCCCCAGTACCTAGTGTTTCAGAATAAGATGAGATCAATTAAATACTGCCCGTTTACTACTTATTTTGATATGAGATATTTCTTTAATCTGCTTCTCTCTGTTGCCATCTTGTGACTGTCAGGACCACAGGATTCTTCATTCATTGAAAGGCATAGGAAAGATTGAGTCAACATCCTTCTCGAAAAAAATGCCTTGATGGAAAATATTTACACTATTAATAATAATTTTAAATTTAACAAAATACTTGCTTTTTGTACTGCTATATGTTTTAGATTTTGGACTGATTGTTTGGTATATTTAATAATTTTAAATTATTACCGGTATTACGCAAACATTGTTTTTATTTTCGGGTTTCTTTCTTGCAAGGAGGAAAACCAATGGGATCTTTTCAGTTTTAGTGTAAGTAAGGAATCTCAAAGAATTTTCCCAATGAAATTTTCGTCGATTCAAAAAAAAAAAGTAGACTAACTTCGTTGTTTAAATAGTATTAAAGGGGAGTTTGTTGTAGAGTATTTGGTTTTAGTTTTCGTGATTTATTGGGTTTAAAGAATGTGAGAATGGTTGTGAAAGGGGAATGGGAATAGGAGATAGGGAAGGGGGAGGGGGGGAAGGAAAGGGGGGGGAAAAAGGGATAATTTAGTGGTGTGTATGGGGTGTGGGTGTGGGTGTGTATGGGGTGTGGGTGTGGGGTGTGGGTGTGGGGTGTGGGTGTGGGTGTGGGGTGTGGGTGTGGGTGGGGGGTGTGGGTGTGGGTGTGGGTGTGGGTGTGGGTGTGGGTGTGGGTGTGGGTGTGGGTGTGGGTGTGGGTGTGAGTGTGAGTGTGAGTGTGAGTGTGAGTGTGAGTGTGAGTGTGTGAATGTGAGTGTGAGTGTGAGTGTGAGTGTGAGTGTGAGTGTGTGTGTGAGTGTGTGAGAGTGATTTATTTCAGCAAGTCCACGTGATCAATCACATCGCATCCCTCAAAAGTAGATTCCTTAAGCGATGACCTACCATAGTAAAAAATAAATAAATAAAAATACTGGTGAATCCTAGCACAAATCCCTTTAGGATATTGTCCTTAAATTCGTCTCGCTCTCCTCGCACCTCGAAAACATCTGTATTCTTTGTCTCCTGTATTTCGTATCCTCGCTTGGGTTATAGTGACGTCTTTTGTCTGTTGCAGAGCCAGGCGGGGAGAATAGTTTTTTCTGTTTTGGGATTAGTTGCATTCGTTGCATTTACTTTGTTTTCGTTGTTTTAAAAATTTCATGGTTCTCCTTAATATTGCTCGTTGTGTCGTGTTTATATCAAATTACAAATACAAACTTCGTGATTTCTTGGTCCCATTACCATTTGACTTCTAATTACAATTAACTGGTGTTTCCAGCCTTTTGAAACTCTTATTTAAATGCCCATTTGATATGTAAGGATGCTGGGTTAAAAAAAAGGGTATTTTTCTTTCATATGATCCATTACCACATACTATATTTATTATCTATTTATTTGCTTTTTTTTAAGCCATTTAGGAATTTCATACCATTTTTTTTTTTTTAGATTTTTGTTTCTCCATTTTAACATGGCTCTGAAAAATGGAATTGTCAAATACAATACATTTATCACACGTCAAACACATCACTGCTAAAAAGTTACTTTTTCTACACACTAAGTTTAAAAATTTGCAGCCCTCGCCCGACCGGAAACAGAAAAATATTCTTTTATAACCCCCGATCTCGATTAGTAATAACGTAATGTGTATAATCCCAATCATTTCCAAGTGCAGTTTCGCCTCTCTATCCAAGAACGTGTCTTAAGCAAAGGTTGACATGTGTTTCGAAACGTGTGGAGAGGATAGGGCAAAATGTTGGGTGTAATTTGCAAATGGGCGTGACCTACGTGCATGATGCAGTAAAAATATCATATCATTGTAATTAATTTATTTCCTTCTTATAATGTTAAACCGGTTCTTTGTTATATTATATTATTTTCTTTTTCTATCTCTTTCTGTCTTTCTCCTCTCTCTTTCTCTCTTTCTCGATTTTCTTTTAATTTTATAAACAATCTTAGTTCTCCGGAAAAGATTCCACAATTATATTCATGGTAATCAAGGTTGCAATTTCAATAGAAAGGTTACATTTGTTATGGTTTAAAAAAAAAA
>NW_028234404.1:6151612-6161612 GCF_977035675.1 Penaeus japonicus
AATAATAAAAACAAATATCAATACCACTATTTTCCCCCCAAAATGTTCACGATTTATCCTTTATCTTCACCAACTAAGATCTTCACTGAACTTCACCTTAAACCCATGAACATCTCACATCCCGTCATATCAACTGACATGTCTGCCGCGGCCGGTGACGTGACTGACAATACAAGCTCCTTAAGAATGGCGACCCAACGAGACCGAGTGACTTATTATCTTCAGTGTCTAGTGTTATGAAGAGGGTAGAAGGGTAGGAGGGGGAGAGGGGGAGGAGAGAGGGGAGGGGAGGAGGGTAGGAGATGGGGAGGGAGAGGGTAGGAGGGTAGGAGGGGGAGAGGGGGAGAGGGGAGAGGGGGAGAGGGGAGAGGGGGAGAGGGGGAGGGTAGGAGGGGGAGAGGGGGAGAGTAGGAGGGGGAGAGGGGGAGAGCAGGGGGGAGGGGAGAGGGGGAGGGAGAGGGTAGAAGGGTAGGAGGGGGAGAGGGAGAGGGGAGAGGGGGTAGGAGGGGGAGAGGGGGAGAGGGGGGGAGGGGAGAGATAGAGAGGAATGAAGAAGAGAGAGAAAGAAAATAAGAGGATAAGAGAGAGAGAGAGAGAGAGAGAGAGAGAGAGAGAGAGAGAGAGAGAGAGAGAGAGAGAGAGAGAGAGAAAAAAAAGAGGAGAAGAGAGAGAGAGAGAGAAAGAAAACAAGAGGATAAGAGAGAGAGAGAGAGAAAGAAAACAAGAGGATAAGAGAGAGAGAGAGAGAAAGAAAACAAGAGGATAAGAGAGAGAGAGAGAGAAAGAAAACAAGAGGATAAGAGAGAGAGAAAGAAAACAAGACAATAAGAGAGAGAGAAAGAAAACAAGACAATAAGAGAGAAAGAAAGAAAACAAGAGAAAGAGAGAAAGGAAAAAGAGAAAGAGGAAGAGAAAGAGGAAGAGAAAGAAGACCAGAAAGAGACACACGCCCCGTACTCACAACACGGTCCCTGTGCCACTTGTTTGAGGGTGGGATTATCCTTGCACTTTGCCATCTGCAAGTTGCACCAGTTGTTGTAGGTCTTGCCGTCGCTCCCGCACACATAATCCACCTCATCGTTGCAAATTACGTTGCATTCTTGACGGTTGTTGCAAAGGAAGAGAGAGATGTGTATTTATGGGTTTAGATTTTTTTTTTTTTTTTTTTTATAGAAGAGATTATTTATGAATAAAAGTAGAAGTATTTATGATGATTTTTAAAAAATCGTATGGGGAAAGAACTACAATAGTAAGAAAATATTTTAAAAAAAAATTGACGTAATATACTAAGAAAATCAAAATAAATTAGATAAAAAAATAAAGTAAAAATTCAAAAAACAATAGCAAGAAAAAAAAAATTCCTAAAAAAAATAAAAATAAATCAGATAAGAAATAAAGTAAAAATTCAAAAAACAATAACAAGAAAAATAAAACAAGACTAAAAAAAATAAAGAAAATTACGCAACATACCACAAGGTCCTTCTGAGACTTTCTTCAGGCTGTGGTCTATGCACATTGCGCGCTCCAGAAGGCAATCGTTGTCATAGGTCACTTCATTGCTGCCACACACAGGGTCACTGAACTCAGGACAGGTCACCGCGCACTTTTCGGAAACTGGGGGGAGGAAGGGGTGAGGGGGTGCGTGGGGAGAGGGGTGAGTGTATGGGGTGGGGCGGTGTGTGGGGGGAGGGGTGAGTGTGTGTGTGGGGGCAGGGGGGTGAGTGTGTGGGGGGGTGGGGGTGATGGGGGAAGGGCGGTGTGTGGGGGGAGGGGTGAGTGTGTGTGTGGGGGGGGTGATGGGGGGAGGGCGGTGGTGTATGTGTGGGGGGGGGGAGGCGGTGTGTGGGAAGGTGGAGGAGGAGAAGAGAGAAAAGAAGACAGAGAGAATGAGAAGAGACAGAGGAGAGAGAAGAGAGAGGACCCGACAAACAATTGAGAACAGAGGAGAGGAGGAGAGAAAGATACACACACAATAACACAAGCGACCGCCATGGCCTCCGCACCTCCGACGCTCCGATAAAGGCCATCAAACCTCCGTCATTTTATATTCCAATAAGACAGAGATTGCAGACCTTTTAGCAGATTTACTAACGCATTAGGAACCAGTCTAGACTCTGTATGGCCAGGTATAAACGTGATGCAAGTGCTTTGGCCTTGATCGGAGCGCCGAAAGTGGTTAGTCCCCAAGGAGGAGGGGGGAGGGGGGAGGGGGGGTCTTATAGTTAGTTCTTCGTGATATAGAGATAGAACGTCAAAGAACTTTCTAATGTTACAACTACGTTCCTATTCCCACTACCCAAAAATAATCATAATCCTATTATCATCATCAATGATTATTAATAATACCTGCTTTTACCCTCTATGTTCTCGAGGCAACTTACACAAATGATGGGCAGCAGAAAGTGGTATAATTATCATCACTATATAAAAGGCTAATCGGTAACCTGACATGGCTGAAGTTCCACGGGAAGTTCTGGAAATAGGATAATAATAATCGTAAAGATATAGTGACCATTATGGTTGCATGATCTGAATGACATGGCATATTCTATCTAGCCATTGGCATAGACTTTCCTTGCTTTTATATGATTTAGGGTTATTATGAACCAAATTCTGGAGATTTATTATATATTACAGACGCATAAAAATCGCATTTGAAATATTCCTCAAAACCAATAATTTACACACAAAATAATAAAAACATCAAGTTTTTTTCACGTATTGATCAAATAACACATCTGCTACATTCACAGAACCATATTCATACAACCAAAGACATGAAAATAACACCCTCATCAAGAGCCTATTACAATTAATATCACTGCTCTATAAGAATCCCACAGCAACCATAAAATATTACCTTAGTTCCGAAAACAACCAGCGCTCACCGGCCGATGGTTGAAAGGAAGTGTGCTTCAGTGGTGCCAGATTACCATAACCTTTTTTTTCTGGGCACACATTTAGGGGAGACTTTTCTAAATCGAGTGAATTTTTTTTTTCTATTTTCTTCTTCTTCTTCTTCTTCTTTTCTTTTCTTGTTTTGTACCTTTTTTTATTTGCAGGTAGTGTGTATAAATTGGATATCTATAGATGTTGCAATATTAGAGAAACTAAGAGGATTTTTAAAAGACGAGGGGATTTTTCATGTAATTAAATGACACTGCTTCGAACTAGCCATATTCGAAAGGTCCGAAGCGGCGTATTCGCACAAATTTCTCCTACCTATTTCTTACTTACGTTCCTCTTCCAAGTCATTTAGCATAAGTAAGAAATCAGGAAACCAACATTAAGTCCATAAACAACATAACCCCTCATATCATCATCCTTATGCCCTCCCAAAATGGCCAAAATAACGAAACGCAACATCACAGCCACGAAGATCAGACGAAACCCGCTATTCTGGCATCACTGCTGTGTTTTGAAGACAGTGTGACGTAGAGAGAAAACTATCGGTTCAAGAATTGTTATAACTTAGAGGGGTCTATTTCCTCTGGTTCGTCTGTTATTTTCTGATAGTTATTATCTATTAACTGTATAAACATTTTCGATACTTGGTTCTTATCATATCAGATCATATTGTTACTATACAATATTCAGATATTGATTGATATTAATATTAATATAACAAAATACTTGCTTTTTGTACTAGACTATATCATTTATAAATATGGACTGATTGTATTGGTACTATGATTACCATATTATATTATGTTTGATTATAATTATATAATATACTTTATTATTACTTTTATTACTTAAATATATAAAGTTATAATATTATTGATATCAAAATATCTTTTCTATCTGTTTATTTTTTTACCATCATCATTAGACTTTTTTCATATCAAATAAATTTGTTTATAGCTTGAAGATATCGCATATATATCTTCATTTGCCTGTTTATTAGGTAATGGATAATAATGCACTAGTTAAATATTAAAACATACTAGCCAATTAAATAACGAAAATTTCGTCTTATAGTGAAAACCTTTAGAATTATGAAACTTTTAACTGTTTATTTATATGTTTGATCGTTGTGGTGCTGGGAATTCATTTATTCTTAAATACCGTATTTGCAAGCAGTGTAAGTTGATGGAAATTGACACGTGGGTCCAGCTGATTTTTCCCAAACTTGAGTTATATTAGGCAAAAAGAAAAGAAAAGAGAAAAAAAAAATACACACACACACACACACACACACACATATATATATATATATATATATATATATATATATATATATATATATATATATATATATATATATACAAATATATATACAATTGAGAAGGAGGGGTGGGTATTAAACACATACGTGTTTAATAAGACTTTGGATTATCTATGCTGCTTTCCAGCGACTTTTTTTCTATCTTTTGTGTTTTAGTTCAAATCGAAAAATTATTTTTGTGATTATTACATATTTGAGTGATTTTGCGCTTAGATATTTTATTATACCTACTTTTGTAATCTGAATTTGGATTAAAGATATATACATATTTTTTCATCGATCTATCTGATGTCTATAAACGGAATGCCACACTATATATAACTCCCTGTCATTCGTTATGTTATACATCAGTATAATTATCTATCTATCTCTTTCTTTAACTCTCTCTCTCATTCCTTCATCGCTCTCTTTACCTATCTTTATTTCTGAAACTCTTTCTTTCTTTCACTCTTTCTCTCAACTCATTTTCTTTCGTTTTTTCTCTCTCTTTTTCTCATTCTCTCTCTTTATCCAAGCCTTTGGAAGTAGGGATAGAAAAGTGTTAATTATTTCTGTATTTACCGTTACTTTATTATTTCAAGTTTCCTTCGTTGAGTTTATGCTACTTTGCAGAGAATTCGAAAAAGTTTATCTCAAGTCTTATGATCTGAATTTCAACCGCATTTCCCTCGGCCAAGTACCCACTGTCACGTGATTATCTATTACAAATCTAATTGGCTCTATTACACCTGTATTTATCGTCACGTTACATGTAAATGAAATTTCAATTGGTTCATTTAATTTCCTTTGCATATGTCATTCGCTACAATTGTGGCTATTTTTTTTTTTTTTTTTTTTTTTTTTGGGGGGGGGTGAAACTCCTGAAAATTATGATTCTTGTTTCTTCTCGCGTGTCTTATCTTCAATTTGCGGCGGGAATGCTTCTTAGAATTTTGTTATCTATCGGGTTGTGTTAATGGTGTTGGTTGTTATTTTCAACAATGCCTAATGGAGACATAGGTGTAATATTTTACATTTGCTAGATTGAGTAATCGTATACAAAATTGGGTAAATAGATCAGTTGCCTTTTGGATTAGTTACCCCTAAAACGTTTTCTTTGTCGATAGTTGTTCCGAAGAAAACGAAATATTCAGGACTGACTATATCATAGTTGTACATATTACACACTTGATTATAATGTAAAGTTCCGATACATTTGTAATAAGCGTCTATGACAACTTTCAGATGACAGTCATTAAACAAACATTACTTTCCCTTATTCATGATAATGCAAGGGACAGTGTGGAAATTCGGGATTTTAGTAAAGAATAAAATATGAGTGATTTGTAATTGGCTGGTTGGGTAATAAGTAGTTTCAGCTGAATAAAACAAACCGCCAATATGAAAAGTACAGTATTTTTTTGCCGAGATCACGGGTGTGTGCAAAAAAAAAAAAAAGAAATGTGCAGTTATTAACAAGTATTTACTTCCAGTGCGTATTTCTTCAAAATTCTTTCATTGGTTAGCACTTCTAAGTAAGATCAGCTGTACAGGTCCTCCGAAGAAAGAACACTTCCCTTTTGATTGACGCTTGTATAAGGAACATCCATGTGCGTAATGAGTACCTGAAAAAAAAACTTGGTTATACAATTGCCATTCTTTCCACACTGGACAAATCTTATCTCTAACCTAACCAAAACCAAGAGATTTCGCCCCATATCCCCAGTAACCCTAGTGTTTCAGATAAGATGAGATCAAAGTAAATACTGCCCCGTTTACTACTTATTTTGCATATGAGATATTTCTTTAATGTGCTTCTCTATGTTGCCATGTTGCTGACTCCCATGGCCATCAGGATTCTTCACTTCATTGAAAGGCATAGGAAAGATTGAGTCAACGATCCTTCTCGAAAAAAATGCCTTGATGAAAAATATTAACACTATTAATAATAATATTAATATAACAAAATACTTGCTTTTTGTACTAGACTATATCATTTATAGATATGGACTGATTGTATTGGTACTATTTAATAATATTAATATTACCTGTATTACGCAACACATTGTTTTTATTTTCAGGTCTTTCTTGCAAGGAGGAACCAATGGGATCTGTCAGTTTTAGTGTAAGTAAGGAATCTCAAAGAATGTTCCAATGACAATATTCCGTCGATTCATAAAAAAAGTAGACTAACTTCGTTGTTTAAATAGTATTAACGTATGTTTGTTGTACAGTATTTGCTTTTAGTATTCGTGATTTATTGGTTAATGAATGTGAGAATGGTTGTGAGTGTGAATGGGAATAGGAGTAGAAGGGGGAGGGGGAGAAGGAGTGGGGGAAGAGTGAGAATCAGTGGGTGTGGGTGTGGGTGTGGGTGTGGGGGTGGGGGTGTGTGTGAGGGTGTGTGTGAGGGTGTGTGTGAGGGTGTGTGTGTGGGTGTGTGTGTGGGTGTGGGTGTGGGTGTGGGTGTGGGTGTGGGTGTGGGTGTGGGTGTGTGGGTGTGGGTGTGGGTGTGGGTGTGGGTGTGGGTGTGGGTGTGGGTGTGGGTGTGGGTGTGGGTGTGGGTGTGGGTGTGGGTGTGGGTGTGGGTGTGGGTGTGGGTGTGGGTGTGGGTGTGGGTGTGGGTGTGGGTGTGGGTGTGGGTGTGGGTGTGAGTGTGAGTGTGAGTCTGAGTCTGAGTCTGAGTCTGAGTCTGAGTCTGAGTCTGAGTCTGAGTGTGAGTGTGAGTGTGAGTGTGAGTGTGAGTGTGAGTGTGAGTGTGAGTGTGAGAGTGTGAGAGTGTGAGTGTGAGTATGAGTATGAGTATGAGTGTGAGTATGAGTATGAGTGCGAGTATGAGTATGAGTATGAGTATGAGTGTGAATGTGAATGTGTGTTAGTGTGAATGTGAATGTGTGTGAGTGTGAGTGTGAGTATGAGTATGAGTATGAGTATGAGTATGAGTATGAGTATGAGTATGAGTATGAGTATGAGTATGAGTATGAGTATGAGTATGAGTATGAGTATGAGTGTGAGTGTGAGTGTGAGTATGAGTATGAGTGTGAGTATGAGTATGAGTGTGAGTGTGAGTGTGAGTATGAGTATGAGTATGAGTGTGAGTGTGAGTATGAGTATGAGTATGAGTGTGAGTGTGAGTATGAGTATGAGTATGAGTGTGAGTGTGAGTGTGAGTATGAGTATGAGTATGAGTGTGAGTGTGAGTGTGAGTATGAGTATGAGTATGAGTGTGAGTATGAGTGTGTGTGAGTATGAGTGTGTGAGAGTGATCTATTTCAGCACATGGCCAATCACATCGCATCCTTCAAAAGTAGATTCCTTAAGCGATGACCTACCATAGTGGAAAAAAAATATGGTGAATCCTAGCACAAGTCCCTTTAGGATATTGTCCTTAAATTCGTCTCGCTCTCCTCGCACCTCGAAAACCTCTGTATTCTTTGTCTCCTGTATTTCGTATCCTCGCTTGGGCTATAGTGACGTCTTTTGTCTGTTGCAGAGCCAGGCGGGGAGAATAGTTTATTTACTGTTATTGGGATTAGTTGCATTCGTTGCATTTACTTTGTTGCAGTCTGTTAAATATTTCATGGTTCTCCTTAATATTGCTCGTTTGTGTCGTGTCATATTCAAATTACAAATACAAATTTCGTGATTTCTTGGTCCTCATTACCACTTGACTTCTAATTACACAATTAACTGGTGTTTCCAGCCTTTTGATCTATTATGAAATGCCCATTTGATATGTAAGGATGCTGGGTTAAAAAAAAGGATATTATATTCTTTCATATGATCCATTACCACATACTATATTTATTATCTATTTATTTGCTTTTGTTTGAGCTATTTAGGAATTTCATGCCAATTTTTTTTTTTTTTTTTTTTTTTAGATTTTTGTTTCTCCATTTTAACATGGCTCTGAAAAAATGGAATTGTCAAATACAATACATTTATCACACGTCAAACATATCACTGCTAAAAGTTCACCTTTTTCCTAACACACTAAGTAAAATTCGACAGCCCTCACCCGACCAGAAACAGAAAACATTCCTTTTATAACTCGATCTCGATTAGTAATAGCGCAGTGTGTATAATCCCAATCATTTCCAAGTGCCAGTTTCGCCTCTCCTATCCAAGACACGTGTCATTAAGCAAAGGTTGACATGTGTTTCGAAACGTGTGGAGAGGATAGTGGCAACACTGATTGGTGTATTTGCAAATGGGCGTGACCCTACGTGCATGATGCAGTAAAACTATCACTATCATTGTAATTAATTTATTTCCTTCTTATAATGTTACCCGGTTCATTTGTTATCATTATTATTATCTTTCTTTTCTATCTCTTTCTGTCTTTCTCCCTCTCTCTTTCTCTCTTTCTCGATTTTCTTTTCTTCTATAACAATCTTAGTTCTACCGGAAAAGATCTCCACAATTATATACATGGTAATCAAGGTTGCCAATATCAATAGAAAGGTTACATTTGTTATGGTAAAAAAAAAAGCAATGTATTTATTCTAGCCTTTAATATACACATGTTTATTATTACGTATAGGTGTTATAGTCTGTGGTTTTCCTCCTTGCAAACATGTTTACTCTGTGGATTGAAGAAAAATCAAATTTAGTTTTGATGCTATTAAAGAATACTCCCCCCCCCCTCCCCAACAAAATGATGACAGACACACACACACACACACACACACACACACACACACACACACACACACACACACAAACACACACAAACACACACAAACACACACAAACACACACACACACACTCAAAACAAACACAGCTTCCTAAACCCATCTGAATAAAAAGACAAAAAACAAAAACAAAAAACAGTACCCTAAACATCCATCATCGAAAATAAAAAAAAGTTCCCCCAAACCTATTATCAAGAAAAAAAAGAGAAAAAACCGAACTCAAAACACGAAAGACAAACCGGGAAAATACTCACAACAGGCGGTGTCCGAAACCTTGAAAAGTAACGGATTCTCACACTCGGCAATCTCCAACGCGCAGTCATTTAGGTAAGTTACCCCATCACTGCCGCACACGGGGCTGAAGTTGGCGGGGCACGGTTGGTGACACTCTGTTGGGGGAGGAAGATGGGGGGAGGGGGAGGAAGATGGGGGGAGGGGGAGGGGGGAAGGGGAAGGGGGAGGGGGAGGGGGAGGGAGATGGGGGGAGGGGGAAGGGAAAGGGAAAGATAAAGGGAGGATGATGACGTAGGAAGGATAAAGGGGGGAGGAAGATGTGGGAGGGGAGAGGGGAAACGGGAAGGGGAAAAATGAAGGGGAAAGGGAAAGGGAAAGATAAAGGGAGGATGATGACGTAGGAAGGATAAAGGGGGGGAGAAAGAAGAGGGAAGGATAAAAGGGGGAGAAGAGGAGGGAAGGATAAATAGGGGGGAGAAAGAGGAGGAAAGGATAAAAGGGGGAGAAAGAGGATGGAAGGATAAGAGGGAAGGATAAAGGGGGAGAAAGATGAGGGAAGGATAAAGGGGGGAGAAAGGTGAGGGAAGGATAAAGGGGGGAGAAAGGTGAGGGAAGGATAAAGGGGGGAGAAAGGTGAGGGAAGGATAAAGGGGGGAGAAAGGTGAGGGAAGGATAAAGGGGGGAGAAAGGTGAGGGAAGGATAAAGGGGGGAGAAAGGTGAGGGAAGGATAAAGGGGGGAGAAAGGTGAGGGAAGGATAAAGGGGGGAGAAAGGTGAGGGAAGGATAAAGGGGGGAGAAAGGTGAGGGAAGGATAAAGGGGGAGAAAGATGAGGGAAGGATAAAGGGGGAGAAAGGTGAGGGAA
>NW_028234404.1:6166612-6171612 GCF_977035675.1 Penaeus japonicus
GAATGGACTATAATTAATGACATTCAATAGTAATTATTCGTAATAGTATCATTAATAATAATAAAATATCAACGACGACGATGATAATGATGATAATGACGATAACTATAGTGATGGTGATGACGATAACTATGACGATGACAATGATAATGACGATGATAAGGACGATAACTATGACGATGACAATGATAATGACGATGACTATGACGATGACAATGATAAGGACGATAACTATGACGATGACAATGATAATGACGATGACTATGACGATGACAATGATAAGGACGATGATAAGGACGATAACTATGACGATGACAATGATAATGACGATGACTATGACGATGACAATGATAAGGACGATGATAAGGACGATAACTATGACGATGACAATGATAATGACGATGACTATGACGATGACAATGATAAGGACGATGATAATGAATAAGGACGATGATAATGAATAAGGACGACGATAATGAATAAGGACGATGATAATGAATAAGGACGATGATAATGAATAAGGACGATGATAATGATAAGGACGATGATAATGAATAAGGACGATGATAATGAATAAGGACGATGACAATGATAAGGACGATGATAATGAATAAGGACGATGATAATGAATAAGGCCGATGATAATGAATAAGGACGATGATAATGAATAAGGACGATGACAATGATAAGGACGACGATAATGAATAAGGACGACGATAATGAATAAGGACGATGATAATGATAAGGACGACGATAATGAATAAGGACGATGATAATGATAAGGACGACGATAATGAATAAGGACGATGATAATGATAAGGACGATGATAATGAATAAGGACGATGATAATGATAAGGACGACGATAATGAATAAGGACGATGATAATGATAAGGACGATGATAATGAATAAGGACGATGATAATGATAAGGACGATGATAATGATAAGGACGATGATAATGAATAAGGACGACGATAATGAATAAGGCCGATGATAATGAATAAGGACGATGATAATGATAAGGACGATGACTATGATAAGGACGATGATAATGAATAAGGACGACGATAATGAATAAGGACGATGATAATGAATAAGGCCGATGATAATGAATAAGGACGATGATAATGAATAAGGACGACGATAATGAATAAGGCCGATGATAATGAATAAGGACGATGATAATGATAAGGACGACGATAATGAATAAGGCCGATGATAATGAATAAGGACGATGATAATGAATAAGGACGACGATAATGATAAGGACGATGACTATGATAAGGACGATGATAATGAATAAGGACGACGATAATGAATAAGGACGATGATAATGATAAGGACGACGACGATAATGATGACAATGACGATGATGACACAAACAACAACAATAAGAGCAACCAACACACACCGCATTCCCCTTCATGCTCCTTGAAAAGCGTCGCATCGTTGCAAATGGCAATGCTCAGAAGACAGTCGTTGTTGTACGTGAATCCGTCGCTGCCACAAACGGGCGCGAACACGAACGGACAGCCTCTGTCGCAGTTGTCGATGATGTCCCCTGTTGCAAAAGGGCCGTTTGTGTCAATATATTGCGGGATTTTTTTTTTTTTTCGTCATATCTTGGTAGGTAGGATGGAGGGAATGGTTGGGGTAACTACTATTGTTAATAGTGGTAGTGGTGGTGGTTTTGAAAAAAAGGGAATGTAAGGGAGAAGGGGGGAGGGAGGGGGGGGGGGAAGAAATCCGTGGTCCTTACGAGGGGAATTGATAAAGATAATGATAATTATGATGATGATAATAGTTACGAAAATGTCAAAAAAAAAAACATATATAACAACGCAAATGATGATGATAATGATGATGGGAATAATGATGATAATGATAAATATCATTTTAATCATAACAATAATAATATAAAATAATAACAATAAAAACAATAAAAATAAAAAATGTACAAACCACATTCTCCATTATGCTCCTTAAAAAGGCTAGGGTCTCTGCAAATTGCATTGTTGAGAATACAGTCGTTATTGTATGTAAGTCCGTCGCTGCCGCAGACAAGTTGGAGGACAAAGGGGCATGGTCGGTCACAATTATCTCTCTCTGTTGAAAGGGAGATTTAAAAAATAATAATTTAAAAAAAAGTTAATAACAACATTGATAATAATCAAAAAATATATATATATTGATAATAATTTTAAAAAATATTGTTAATTCACTTTTTACATTTGTATTTTTTATATTTTTTTTTTCGCTCTATGTATTTATAGGCCGTTTATGTATACTAATTCTACCTGAAATATATTTATTTAGATAATATAAAAAATATTAAATAATAACTTAATAGTTTTTATTAACTAAAATAATTAAAAAATAATAATTTAAAAAAGTTAATAACAACATTGATAATAATTTGAAAATATATATATATTGATAATTTTTAAATTATTGTTAATTCACATTTTAAAATTGTATTCTTTTATTTTTTTTTCACTATGTATTTATAGGCCGGTTATGTATACTAATTCTACCTGAAATATATTTATTGAGATAATGTTTGTTTGAGATAAATTTACAGTTTATGAAATGTGGAAAATATTCATCATTGAATTCGTTCGTAATCTAAACCACTAACACAAAAAATGGAACTAAATGAATATAATCGTTAGGGAACGCAAAAAAAAACAATCTTTACCTCTCACACACAAACACAACCAATATCTCACACACAAACACAACCATTCTCTCTCTCACACACACATACAAACACAACCATTATCTCTCACACACACATACAAACACAACCATTCTCTCTCTCACACACACACACAAACACAACCATTATCTCTCACACACACACACAAACACAACCATTATCACACACACACACACACAAACACAACCATTATCTCACACACACACACACACACAAACACAACCATTATCTCACACACACACACACACAAACACAACCATTATCTCACACACACACACACACACAAACACAACCATTATCTCACACACACACACACACACACACAACCATTATCTCACACACACACACACACAAACACAACCATTATCTCACACACACACACACACAAACACAACCATTATCTCACACACACACACACAAACACAACCATTATCTCACACACACACACACACACAAACACAACCATTATCTCAGACACACACAAACACAACCATTATCTCAGACACACACAAACACAACCATTATCTCAGACACACACAAACACAACCATTATCTCAGACACACACAAACACAACCATTATCTCAGACACACACAAACACAACCATTATCTCACACACACACACACACAAACACAACCATTATCTCACACACACACACACACAAACACAACCATTATCTCACACACACACACACACAAACACAACCATTATCTCACACACACACACACACAAACACAACCATTATCTCACACACACACACACACAAACACAACCATTATCTCACACACACACAAACACAACCATTATCTCACACACACACAAACACAACCATTATCTCACACACACACAAACACAACCATTATCTCACACACACACAAACACAACCATTATCTCACACACACACACACACAAACACAACCATTATATCTCACACACATACACACACACACACACAACCATTATCTCACACACACACAAACACAACCATTATCTCACACACACACACACACAAACACAACCATTATCTCACACACACACACACACAAACACAACCATTATCTCACACACACACACACACAAACACAACCATTATCTCACACACACACACACACACAAACACAACCATTATCTCACACACACACACACACAAACACAACCATTATCTCACACACACACACACACACAAACACAACCATTATCTCACACACTAACACACAAACACAACCATTATCTCACACACACACACACACAAACACAACCCTTATCTCACACACACACACACACAAACACAACCATTATCTCACACACACACACACACAAACACAACCATTATCTCACACACACACACACACAAACACAACAACTCACACACACACAACAAACACAACCACAACAACACACACACAAACACACAACCACAAACACACACAACACACACACACACAACACACACACCACACACACACAACACAACAACCATTATCACACCACACACACACAACACAACACCATCCACAACACAAAACAAACACCACACACACACACACAACACACACCAACACACACACAAACACACACCCACACACACACAAAACAAACCACACAACAAAACAAAACACACAACCAACCAAAACACACAAAACACACAACACACAACAACACAAACAACAAACGACCACCACAACACCAACAACCACACCACCACCCACACCAACCCCCACCAACACAACACCCCCACACCCCCCCCACACCAACTCACACACACACAACAAATCACACAACACATTCCAAACAACAACAAAACACACAACACACAACACCAAAAAACACACAAACAACCACAACACACACACACAACACACACCACACCACCAAAAAAAACACAACACAAAAAAAAACACAACACACAACACAAACAACCAAACACACACCACACCCCACAAACAACACAAACACACACACACACAAACACCACACACAAAACCAACAACAAACACAAACACACAACACACACACAAACCCACCACACAAACACACAACACAACCAACACAAAACAACAACACAAACAACAAAAACACAAACAAACCACAACAAAGACACAAACAAACCACAACAAAGACACAAACAAACACACAAAAAACAAAAGACAAAACAAACACACCAAAAAAACACAACACACAACACAAAACCAACACACAACACAACAAAACACACACAAACACAACCACCCACAAACACACACAAAAACAAACAAAACAAAACAAAAAACAAACAAACAC
>NW_028234404.1:6181612-6184112 GCF_977035675.1 Penaeus japonicus
GATAATGATAATGATAATGATAATGATAATGATAATGATAATGATAATGATAATGATAATGATAATGATAATGATAATGATAATGATAATGATAATGATAATGATAATGATAATGATAATGATAATGATAATGATAATGATAATGATAATGATAATGATAATGATAATGATAATGATAATGATAATGATAATGATAATGATAATGATAATGATAATGATAATGATAATGATAATGATAATGATAATGATAATGATAATGATAATGATAATGATAATGATAATGATAATGATAATGATAATGATAATGATAATGATAATGATAATGATAATGATAATGATAATGATAATGATAATGATAATGATAATGATAATGATAATGATAATGATAATGATAATGATAATGATAATGATAATGATAATGATAATGATAATGATAATGATAATGATAATGATAATGATAATGATAATGATAATGATAATGATAATGATAATGATAATGATAATGATAATGATAATGATAATGATAATGATAATGATAATGATAATGATAATGATAATGATAATGATAATGATAATGATAATGATAATGATAATGATAATGATAATGATAATGATAATGATAATGATAATGATAATGATAATGATAATGATAATGATAATGATAATGATAATGATAATGATAATGATAATGATAATGATAATGATAATGATAATGATAATGATAATGATAATGATAATGATAATGATAATGATAATGATAATGATAATGATAATGATAATGATAATGATAATGATAATGATAATGATAAT
The DNA here is from genome assembly GCF_977035675.1 of Penaeus japonicus. NCBI lineage: Eukaryota > Metazoa > Arthropoda > Malacostraca > Decapoda > Penaeidae > Penaeus > Penaeus japonicus. Next base: position 6,182,423 of record NW_028234404.1, read on the forward strand.
GATAATGATAATGATAATGATAATGATAATGATAATGATAATGATAATGATAATGATAATGATAATGATAATGATAATGATAATGATAATGATAATTATTATGATAATGATAATGATAATAATAGTAATTATAATAATTTTGATAATGATAATGATAATGATAATAGTAATTATAATAATAATGATAATGATAATGATAATGATAATAATAGTAATAATGATAATGATATTACGGATAATGATAATGATAATATGAGATATTCCGGATAATGATAATGATAATGATAATGATATTGATAATGATAATGATAATGATAATGATAACGATAATGATAATGATAATGATAATGATAATGATAATGATAATGATAATGATAATGATAATGATAATGATAATGATAATGATAATGATAATGATAATGATAGTGATAATGATAATGATAACGATAACGATAATGATAATGATAATGATAATGATAATGATAATGATAATGATAATGATAATGATAATGATAATGATAATGATAATGATAATGATAATGATAATGATAATGATAATGATAATGATAATGATAATGATAATGATAATGATAATGATAATGATAATGATAATGATAATGATAATGATAATGATAATGATAATGATAATGATAATGATAATGATAATGATAATGATAATGATAATGATAATGATAATGATAATGATAATGATAATGATAATGATAATGATAATGATAATGATAATGATAATGATAATGATAATGATAATGATAATGATAATGATAATGATAATGATAATGATAATGATAATGATAATGATAATGATAATGATAATGATAATGATAATGATAATGATAATGATAATGATAATGATAATGATAATGATAATGATAATGATAATGATAATGATAATGATAATGATAATGATAATGATAATGATAATGATAATGATAATGATAATGATAATGATAATGATAATGATAATGATAATGATAATGATAATGATAATGATAATGATAATGATAATGATAATGATAATGATAATGATAATGATAATGATAATGATAATGATAATGATAATGATAATGATAATGATAATGATAATGATAATGATAATGATAATGATAATGATAATGATAATGATAATGATAATGATAATGATAATGATAATGATAATGATAATGATAATGATAATGATAATGATAATGATAATGATAATGATAATGATAATGATAATGATGATGATGATGATAATGATAATGATAATGATAATGATAATGATAATGATAATGATAATGATAATGATAATGATAATGATAATGATAATGATAATGATAATGATAATGATAATGATAATGATAATGATAATGATGATGATGATGATAATGATAATATTAATGTTAATGATGATGATGATAGCGATAATACTAATGATGATGATAATGGTAATGGTAATGATAATGTTGATGATGATGATGATGATGATAATGATAATGATAAGGATAAGGTTGAGGATGAGGATGAGGATGAGGATAAGGATAAGGATAAGGATAATGATAATGATAATGATAATGATAATGATAATGATAATGATAATGATAATGATAATGATAATGATAATGATAATGATAATGATAATGATAATGATAATGATAATAATAATGATAATGATAATGATAATGATAATGAT
>NW_028234404.1:6189112-6191612 GCF_977035675.1 Penaeus japonicus
ACAATGTGGATAGCATAACTCGTACGTTAGTCAGTTGTTAAAAGAATCTAGAGCGGATAGTACGATGAACGAAATATTCATGTTTTCTATCATTTTCTTACATGGAATTCCAATTGTCTCGTGCATATTTAGTCGCATGGAAATAATTACATAAGATACTTTGCAGTCTTACTTAGTATTGTCAAATAGACACACCACAGTAAACTCGCAGTTTATATGACACTTCTAATTTTCAGTTTCACATTTCTAACACGTGAATCATGTTTACCCAGTTAAAGATACTTGAAGAAGCACTGTTTTTTCCGTAAGCTTGTTCTATTACCATACGCTTTTGTTAGGTCTCACCTCCGAGCCCATTACACTTGTGGTAGTAGACAGGGTATTATAGGCTCTCGTCCTTCCCCTCTCTATTTCCATTATTTTTCCTTTCCTTCCCTCCCACACCTTTGTCTTCTTTCTTCTTCTCTCCAAAATGGCGTTCGAGACTCAGTGTTAACACCGTGTGATTTTCGACTAGTTTTCTGAGTGAAAGAAAGGAGTCTGAAAAAATGAAGTACTTATCTGTTCATCTCAAGACTTAGCAAAGCTTAAAGGCATCATGTGGCGAATTTATGGAATTATGGAAAGAATTTATTCGTTACTTCATTGCTAGCAGATAAGTAACGAAAACGAAAACGTACCGGACATTTCCACCTTTTCATGTGAGGGTGCATGGTCGAACTTTTTCTTTCTTTGTTTTTGTTTTTCCTCTCTCTCTCTTTACTTGTCCTTCCGGGAAATGAAAGAGACCAAGATAAAGAGAGAAAAGACAAAGTCCTAGGACTGCTAGACAAGCATGCAAAGACAGAAAGACACAAACACAAACAATCACACACACAGTAGCCTAAACATAAACAGCAATGAGAGTGTGGATACCTATCTAATACACTCTTGAGATCACCTGCTGATTGATGAAAGGTTATATATATATATATATATATATATATATATATATATATATATATATATATATATATATATATATATATATATATATATATGAATACACAAACACAAAGACTCATTTAAACACTTGATTTTAATGCGATGGAATATGGTGGTGACCACGAGAGAGAGAGAGAGAGAGAGAGAGAGAGAGAGAGAGAGAGAGAGAGAGAGAGAGAGAGAGAGAGAGAGAGAGAGAGAGAGAGAGGAAGAATGAGAGAGAAAACAGGAGAGAAAGATGAAATCCTTTCTCTGGTAACCCCTTTAAACATAAATGAATTCACCACAGAGTATTTCATTTCCTTTATCAAAAGGAATTGTGATCTTAAACTACTAAGCCAGATTTGACATCAAATCAATTTTCACAAATATTCACCTTCTTCATATCAATCATATTAACGCATGAAAAAAGACAAAATAAAATTTTATTCCTAGATACTAAAGTTACATTTCCTAATCACAGTAACGCCTACAGGAACAAATACTTTTACTCACCTTGGTCTTTGCATTAGCTACGTTCTTTATATATATATATATATATATATATATATATATATATATATATTTATTTATTTATAGATAGATAGATAGATAGAAAGATAGATAGATATAGATAGATAGATACCTGGTGACTGAGAACTTTGAGGAAAATTATCTAGAAATACAGGATATGAAAACTTTATTTTAAGCAATAATAGTATCTATATGAATATGGCAATAGGCAATTTAGAATATTTTGTTCTATACCATTTTGTTATAATTACGAGGCATCGATAAAGCAATATCATATAACAGATTTCATAAGTTCATTCCATCAATTTGGGTACAAGTCGTTATTGGGATTATGTAAATACATATATATAAATATACATGTCTCCAAGTGTGTTGGTATACATGTGTGTGTGTCTATGTACTCATGTTTGGTTGTGTTCATCAGTGGAATCCTCTGGGGCGTTCACAGATGATGGCCTTGTCGTGGTGGCAGGCGATGTCGTGCCACTTGATGCCGTCGTCGTAGAAGTTGTTGAGGACCCCCAGGCAGCGCTCGCCTCCTCTCTCGCGGTTGTCGGGTTGTGGCCGGCCATTCCTGGGGTCATAGAAATGCCAATTAGAAGAGTATTGGACAAAAAGTACCCTTGGCTGTGCCTGTGTAAAATCATTCCAAGAGCCACTTACCCGCCGGTGGGAGACCAGTTCAGACCGACGAATGGTTTTCCGGATTCCCAGGCAAAGCCGTGTCCTTTGAGGTGACCTGAAGTCCAAATCCATGGCAGTCCAGCTGAAAAAAGAAAGCTATTTAGCCATTTCACACCGCTACGTGGACTTAAGCGTGCAGTAGTCGCTTTCAAATGTCCAATGTAAATCCTGTCGGAGGACAGGAAGGACCAGCTTGAAATCTTACATTCTCCAACTACTTCGTTGACGAAATTATCCTCTTCGTGAGTCTCGATGCTGATGCCGGCCCAGCCGCGGCCAAGGCGGGAGCAGTACCGGTTGGCGCCTTCCCAATCATAGG
>NW_028234404.1:6211612-6214112 GCF_977035675.1 Penaeus japonicus
ATATATATATATATACATATATAAATACAAATTTTACCCCCCTGACCGGGACTCGAACCCGAGCCGTCAGATTGACAGATACGGCCCTGAATCCAATAGACCACACGACCCTTACATGCATCATGGTAGAATGCAGTAATGCATTTTAATATAGAAAAACAAATTTTACCTCCCTGACTTCCATGATGCATGTAAGGCGTCTAGTTAGACAATTCTTTTAGTGGGTCGTGTGGTCTATTGGATTCAGGGCCGTATCTGTCAATCTGATGGCTCGGGTTCAAGTCCCGGTCAGGGAGGTAAAATTTGTATTTCTATATTAAAATGCATTATTGCATTCTACCATCTTTCTCTCACATACATACATACACACATACACACAGATATATATATATATATATATATGTATATATGCATACATATGCATATGCATATATTTGTATATATATATATTCATATACAAACATATAAACATATATCTATCTATCTAAATATATACATACATATATATATATATATATATATATATATATATATATATATATATATATATATATATATATGTGTGTGTGTGTGTGTGCATGTGTATGTGTGTACACACACATACACAAATATAATATATATATATATATATATATATATATATATATATATATATATATATATATATATATATATATATATACATATATAAATATAAATACATATATACATATGTATATATATATATATATGTCTCCATACACTTCTTTATATACTTATGTATACATATATACACTCACATGTATTTATATATCTATATATATACACATACACATATACAAATATAGATACATATATGTATACATACAAGTGTATTTATGTGTGAGTATGTGTTTGTTTGTGTGTGCGTGTTCCAATAGAGGAGCATATATTCACACAAAAATGCCCTATTATTTGCAAATATCAGGAGAGACCCCCTTAAACACGTTGTGAAATCAGGTTGATCATGAAATTTATAAGATATAGAGAAGCATATGAAAATTTGGGTAAAGGAAACTAATGTTTAGTCATGGTCATTTATAAATACAAATAAATACAATGCCTAATCATTTGCTCCGGATCATAAGGCCGTGATTATGCTGCATGAAAGCAGCATAGATGTGCATTTGCAGGCATGTTTGATTGTGTTCATCAGTGGAATCCTCTGGGGCGTTCACAGATGATGGCCTTGTCGTGGTGGCAGGCGATGTCGTGCCACTTGATGCCGTCGTCGTAGAAGTTGTTGAGGACCCCCAGGCAGCGCTCGCCTCCTCTCTCGCGGTTGTCGGGTTGTGGCCGGCCATTCCTGGGGTCATAGAAATGCCAATTAGAAGAGTATTGGACAAAAAGTACCCTTGGCTGTGCCTGTGTAAAATCATTCCAAGAGCCACTTACCCGCCGGTGGGAGACCAGTTCAGACCGACGAATGGTTTTCCCGATTCCCAGGCAAAGCCGTGTCCTTTGAGGTGACCTGAAGTCCAAATCCATGGCAGTCCAGCTGAAAAAAGAAAGCTATTTAGCCATTTCACATCACTAAGTGGACTTAAGCGTGCAGTAGTCCCTTTCAAATGTCCAATGTAAATCCTGTCAGAGGACAGGAAGGACCAGCTTGAAATCTTACAGGCTCCAACTACTTCGTTGACGAAATTATCCTCTTCGCGAGTCTCGATGCTGATGCCGGCCCAGCCGCGGCCAAGGCGGGAGCAGTACCGGTTGGCGCCTTCCCAATCATAGGTCTTGCCGCCGTCATGAAGCCACGAGAAGTGGTAGTCGCTTTCGCCCAAGCTTCGGTCCACCTGAGGTTATGAGTCAGAGCAGGATATTTCATGTCAGAGGAGTGCATTGATAGGGGATATCGGGCAAAGATTTCTACGTTACATTTTGGCATCCACGAGTATTTTTCATTTGGAGAAATCGCTTTGTGGTACACTAAAGGAACCACAGGACTCACCAGGGGATCTGTGGCACTTGGCTGATGCACCACAGGTCTGCTTTGGCTTGGGCGCACCTGAAGTTCAAGCAAAGGTTTCTGTTGTTAGACAGTGAAGAACATAAGATTTCAGGGAAGGTCATTTGAAGCAGTCGGTCCTATCGAAAGTGGAAGGATCTTTGGGACTCACCGGGGTTGCAGGAGCTGGACGATGCACTACAGGCCGCACAGGTTGCACAGGGCGGTGTACCGTGACAGGTCTGAATCCATGGCCACCATGAGGAATCCTAAAGGTGGGAGGCCTGAATCCATGGCCACCATGAGGAAAATGTCCACCATGTGAAAAATGCCCACCATGGAGGTCTCCAGCGGCTGCAGCAGCCAAAGCCAACATCAACAAGAACTTCATCTGTAAGTAAGATGAGAGTTGACTTTCAGTAAGTGAAAATATCTAAGGCAGACAAAATTAACACCAATAAAAACTTCATATTTAAATAAGAAGTGAGTATACTTTCAGCAAGATATAGATATTCATAAGTTAGAGTAATAATC
>NW_028234404.1:6224112-6233798 GCF_977035675.1 Penaeus japonicus
CCACACACACACACACACAAACCCCCCCCCCCCCCACCCCCCCCCCCCCCACCCCCCCCCCCCCCCCCCACCCCACCCCACCCCCACCCCCACCCACCCCCCCCCACCACCCCCCCCCCCCCACCCACCCCACCCACCCACCCCCCCCACCCACACCACCCCACACCCACCCCCACCCCCCCCACCACCCCCACCCCACACCAACCCCACCCACACCACCCACCACCCCCAACCCACCCACCACCCCCACCCCCCACACCACCACCCACCCACCCACACCCCACACCCCCACCACCCCCCACCCCCCCCCCCCCCACACACCACCCCCCCCCCCCCACCCACCACACCACCACACCAACACACCCAACCCACCACCCACCCACCCACCCACCCACACACCCCACCCCCACCCCACCCCCCCCCCACACCCCCACCACCCCCCACCACACCCCACCCCCACCACCACACCCCCCACCCACCACACACCCAACCACACCCCACCACCACCACCACCCCCACCACACCCCACCACCCCCACCCCACCCCACCCACCACCACCACCCAACCCACCCACCCACCCACCCCCCACCCCACCACACCCCCCACCCCACACCCACACCCACACACCACACACACACCACCCACACCCCCCCACACCACCCACCCACCCCCCCACCCCCACCCACCCCCACACACCCACCCCACCACCACACCACCCCCACACCCCACCCCCACCCCCCCACACCCCCCCACCACAACAACCACACACACACCCACCCCCCACCCCACACACCCCACCCACCCCCCACACCACACCAACCACACCCACCCCACCCCACACCACCCACCCCACACACACCCCACCACCACACCCACCCCCCACCACACCCCAAACCCCCCACCCCACACCCACCACCAACCACCACCACACCACCCCCACCCACCCACCTACCCCCCCACCCAACACCCCACACCCACACACCCACCCACCACCACACACCACCAACCCACACCACCCACCACCCCCCCCCACCCCACCAACACACACCCACACACCACCCACCCACCACCCCCCCCACCCCACAACCCACAACCCACACACCCCACACCCCACACACCCACCCACACACACACCACAACACCCACCCACCCCACCCACCACCCACCCCACCACACCACCCACACACCCACCCAACACACCACGCCACCCCACCACCACCCCCCCCACCACCACCCACACCACCCCACACCCCCACCCCACCACCCACCACCCCCCCCACCACCCCACCACCCCACCCACCCCCACCCCCCCCACACACCCCACCACACCCCCCACCACCCACACCCCCACACACACCCACCCCCACACCACCACACCCCACCCCACCACCCCCCAACCACCCACACACCCACAACCACCCACCCACCCACAATCACCCACCCACCCCACACACCACACCCACCAACACACCCACACCACCACCCACACACCCACCACCCACCCCCCCCCCCCCCCACACCCCCACACCACACCCCCCCCACCCCCCCCAACCCCCACACACCACCCACCACCACCCCACACCCCCCACCCACAACCACCACCACCACACACACACCCCACCCACCACCCCCCACACCCCACCCCCCCACACCCCACCCCCACCCCCCACCACCCACCCAACACACACACAACCAACACCACACACACCACACCCCAACACACCCACCACCCCACCCACCCCCCACACCCCCCCCCACACACCCCACCCACCCACCACCCCACCCCCCCACCCCACCCCCCACACACACACCACACACACACCCACACACACACACCCACACACACACACAACACACACCACAACACCACACCCCCAATCGTGCCGCGCCGTTATCGGAAAATTCATTATATCATAGGTATAAAGTAACACCCACACGTCGGTCCACATGGCTACACTACACGAGTGATTCCTCCAACTGTATTTTCACCACCTTTGCCAGACCAGGCTTATATCTATCTAACACTATTATATCTAACTATATATAGTCATATACAAACATTCATACAAACATACATCTATCTATCTCAAACATACACACACACACACGCACCACACCCACAACTAAATATATCTATAACTATCATAAATCTAACTTTAAATATATAACTGTTAAATATATATATCTATATATATATAATATATATATATTTCTATGTATCCTAAAATTAAGAATGTTCAGAATATATATGTAATTTTTTTTGTGTGGTTTATGTGCATGAGCGTGCTACATATTTAGTAGCCTTATTTATCTTTCACACACAATACATGCCGCACACTCGCACACACACAAATAACGACCTCTGGTAGAGAGAAGTGAGAGAGAGAGGAGGGAAAGAAAAAAAAAAAATAGAAAGCAACACGCGAGAATTTCGTAAATAAATAAATAAATCTTGTTTTTCCATTAAAATATCCATCGGTTCCCTGTTCTATCAACTCTAGGTTAAAAAAGTGATATAATCAATACTATCGTAACTATAACTGACCTTCATCAACTAGAGCAAATGGAAAAGGAAAAATGGCAGATAAGATAATGGTTATTGCTTCCGTCGTCAATTTGCTTGACAGCTGATCATGGTAAACGATAAAGGGGAAACTGCGCTATAGCTTAGCGTTCTTGTCTTTTTTATTTTTTTTATTTTTTTATCTAAGAAGTGGGTGAACACAGTAATTCTCGTTATTAACTATAATTACTGCATGACAGTATCTTATTATTATTTTTGAATTCCTCGTGGTGTGTGACAATGCCCTATCGATCACGAATAGGATAATCAAATTTCTTCTGTGCTTATGATCAGCAGAGCCTTCCTTGAGGTAACGGACGGCTAGCTATTAGCATGAACTATCCACTTTTTTATATTCTACGAAAGTGAATCACAGATGGAGTTTTCTTATTAATGCAGCCTTTGGGCTGCGGTGTCAGCTGGAGACCCTGTCCATGGTGGCGTGTTTCAAATGGCAGACATTTTCCTCATGTGCTTGGTTGAGACTGCCTCTGAAATCTCTCCTCTGACCCGCAAAAAGGCATACCCTTTGAAGTAGTAATTCAATATTCCCGGTCGACACTAACGGAAGCGCATCCATCCGCCGAACCTCAGGTGGAAGGCCCCGCCCGTGCAGCGCTTGGACGGTTACCACGCTTCGTTCACCAGTTCAAGTCTGTAGAGATCAAGTTCGTCCCTTCCTGTTAGCGCGCTTATATTGGGCTGATTAGTATTATTATTATTATTAATTATATTATTATCAATATTATATTATCATTATCACATTATTATTATCATTATTATTAATATTAATATTATCATCATATCATTATATATTATCATGTATTATTATTATCATTATAAATATTGTTACTAATATTGTAGAATTTTATTATTATTAGCATGATTATTATTATCATTATCATTATTAAATTATAATTGTTTTAATTTATTCATTCATTTATTTTTTTAGCTGGACAGCCATGGATTGGACCTCACGGCACCTCACAGACCCAGCCTCTGGCGAGGCTGTGGTCTTTTCGACGCCAAAGGCACCAAGTGCACGACATGACTGCCACCGCGACATGACCTTCGGTCTGCGACCGCCCGAGAAATCCAAGGTTGAAAATAAAGCAAAAATAAATGCAAACGCACTCTAATTTGTTTACATGCAGCTTAACACTTCCATATATCCCGAGTACATAATGAACACAGTTACTATTTGCATTTATAGAATGCACCAATTTCCATACCCTGCATTTTTTTTCTCTCTTTACGAATTTTTTAAAAAAAAATAATCAGTGGTATTTCACATAAACCGGCCCATTTTTTGGACAGGGGTTATGAAAGTTGTTATCTTTCTCATGAAACAAAAAACTTCTCCTTAAAAACAGAATTGGAAAATGAAAGAATAATTGAAATGTACTACCTTAAATCAAGATTGATGTTTGATACTAACCTGATATCATTATAGTATATGTAGTATATATGTATATCTATATATATATATATAGTATATTATATAGATAAATATATATTAATTCATAGGTATATAGAAGTATACATATATAGAAGTATATGTAAGTATAAGTATAAACTACATAAATAAATAGGTATACACAAATTATGTATATGTGATAATACACACACACCAAATATATAGATAGAAATATATATTTATATAAATATAGCTAATAATATATATATATATAAATATATATATATACATATACATACATATATGTAATATTAACATAATATACAAATATGAACCTATATACATATCTATATATGTATAAATTTATATAGTATCATCCAAATACATATATACATAGATCAATATATATATATATATATATATATATATATATAATGTAAAAGTAATAATAAATATATATGATATATATATATAATATAGCTATATATATATGTATATATATATATACACATCTATACATTAATATATATGTAATATATATATAGATATAATATATAAATATTATAAATAATATATATCTATACTTATCTATACATACCTATAAAAAATATCTATATATTATCTATAAATATATGATATGAATCTAATATATATATATAAATATAAAACTAAAACTATACACACACACACATAATGTTTAAATATATACCCACACTAGGAATCCCCCCCCCCCACTCCGACACCCACATCTAATATCTAATATAAAACTATATATAATATATATATATATATTATATAAATATATATATAAAAATCCAATATGTTTATATATATACACACACATTTATCACACATCCAACTATATATTTATATATGAATAAATATATCATATATATATATATAATATATATATCTATATACCAAAAAACTAACTGATAAACTGAATATAATTATAGACACACACACACCACACACACACACACACACACACACTCACACACACCTCAAATATATATATATATATATATATAATATATCTATATATAAAAAGAATATAGATATGCTCTATATATATATATACACACACATCCACACCACAACACACACACCCCCACCTACATATATATAAATATATATATAAATAATATATATAAAAAAATCAATATTATATCATATATATTCTATATAAACATAAATATATAACAATCTAATAAATAAATCATATCTCTAATCTACTCTATATCAACTGCACATCTATACATTTATCAATATAAATAGTATATATCAATACTCTATATATATAAAGTCAACATACCATAACTATATCTCAACTATATCATAAATCTAATATAATTTATACCATATCATATATAAATCTCTCTACTATATCTAGCTATCTCTTAACATCATCTCTCACTCACTCACTCTCTCACTCATATCACACTTCTATATATAACACTATCTACCCCCCGTCACACTTCACAACTATAACAATAAATCAATATCTCTATCTCATATTAAACTCATCTCATACATCTCACTATCTACCCCCACCCACCCCCACACACACACATACCCCGCCCCCCCACCTCTACACACGAGTGATCTCTAACACAATACACTGCAATAAATCACTCCTCCTGAAAGTATCCCAGCAAAACGCTATAGACCACACTCACCCCCCTACCACAATAGATAATGTCTGTAACTACCTCCATCTATCATAACATCTTTATCTATAAATATATATATCTAGAAATATACATATATACATATCTATCACTATAAATATAAATCTCTAAAATATATATAAATACTCTACTCTCTATATTCCATATACCCACCAGACCCAATATATCAAAATATACCTCATATAACTGACTCATATATCGACACCCACACACACACACACACACCCCACACACACACCCCCACACCCCCACACACCCGATATATAACATATATAAATATATAATTCTATACAATATATCTATATATAGATACTATATACAAACCCCCTCACACACACATCACACACACACACACCACACCCATATAAATAAATGATATATATATATCTAAATATAAATCTCAGTATCTATCTATAAATATATAATATATATATATGTGTGTGTTGAGAATACCATATATATAACACATATAGAATATATCTAAATATAACTATAATAAATATATAAAAAAAATATCACTCATCATCTCTGTATGTTGTGTGTGTGTGTGAGTGGTGAGGTGTGTGTGTGAGAGTGACGAGAGAGAGAATGTTATGTGTATCAGACATATATGTCTACAATTACATCAAATTATAAAAGCATATAAGTGAAGCACTTATTTGGCCCCCATGTCTAGGATACCCAGACCCAATACCAAGCAGGTCTGCAAGGCGAACGATCCGCCCTTGCAGCGAAGACATTGCAGTCACACACACGTTTTATGTCTCGGTCGTTGTAGTCCAGACTCGGGCGACAAAACCAAGGAGCCCAACTAAGCAACCCCGAGAACATTACTAAATGGCCCATGGCCCTAATATGTCGATATCCGGAAGTACCCGGCCTCTGGAATATATCCTATATCTATTCAGTTATATACATATAAATCTTTATATATATATTATATATTAAATAAATATATATTATAACACTCAATATAGATATATAAATATATATAACATACCATACATCATCCTTACATATAAAAATATAAACTATATATATATATCTATATCTATAAACATATCTTTTTACATATATATAACACACACCACACACACACATACACACACACACACACACACACACACATATATATAAATATATTTAACTATATATCAAACTATATATATATATCATATATATCACTAAAAACACACACCACACACACACACCCACACATAACATATATATATATATCTAACTTATATATCTATATATATTTATATATCAAAATATATAAATAACCTCTATACACACACACACACACCACACACACACACACACACACTTATAAATATATAGATTTTATAAATAACTATATATATATATATAAATAACAAATAGAGAGCGAGAGAGAGCGAGATAAGAGAGCGAGAGCAGGCACCGAGAGAAAATGGTGAATAACGAAGGAAGTAGAACAGAAATCCTTTTAAACGCGCACTAACAATATCTTCATTCAAAGTTTCTATTCAAACATATTCATTGACTCCCTTATACTTCAAGGCCAATTGGTGATTTATTTTCCTCGTAGATCAATGACCTTCTTCTAAAGCAAAGAAAAAGGAAAAGCAGCATATAAAAGGGAGGCTCTGCATCCTGGTTCGTCACTTTCTGCTTGACAGCTGGTCATGGTAAGACGTCAGCCGAAAGTGAGAACTGCGCTACAGCTTTTGCCGTACTATGTCACTTCTAAAAAAACAAGAAAACTCTTTAGATTCCGTAGCTGCATTCAAAACTAAAAATCTTATATATGGGAGGGTCTATCGGATGTGAATCTATCGTGATATGTGATTTTTGTGTGTGATACTGTACATTTCAGACGACTCGAAAAATCAGTCTATTGAACCAAATGTACAATTAAGGAAAGAACAAGCAAGAAGCAAAAAAAAAAAAAAAAAAAAAAAAAACTTTTCCGGGGTAATAAGGGAATTTATAACTCTAAACTTTATGAATATCTATATCTTGCTGATATATACTGACCTTCTATTTAAATAATGAAGTTTTTTTATTGGTGTTAATTTTTCTGCCCCTTAGATATTTTCACTACTGAAAGTCAACTCGTGTCATCTACTTACAGATGAAGTTCTTGTTGATAGTTGCTTTGGCTGCTGCAGCCGCTGGAGACCCTCGCCATGGTGGGCCATTTGTCACATGGTTGGATTTTTCCCATGGTGACATTTTCCTCATGGTGGCCATGGATTCAGCCCTCCCCCGGAGCACCGGCCCTGTGCAACCTGTGGCGCCATGTAGTGCATCGCCAGCTCCTGCAACCCCGGTGAGTCCCAAAGATCCGGTCCAATTCGATAGGACCGACTGCTTCAAAATACCTTCCCTGAAAGCTATGTTCTGCACTGTCGAACAACAGAAACCTTGCTGAACGTCAGGTCGCCCAAGCCCAGCAGACCTGTGGTGCATCAGCCAAGTGCCACAGATCCCCTGGTGAGTCCTGTGGTTCCTTTCAGTGTACCACAAGCTATTTCTCCAAATGAAAAACACTCGTGGATGCCAAAATGTAACGTAGAAATCTTTGGCCCGATATCCTTACCAATGCACCCTCTGACATGAAATATCCTGCTCTGACACATAACCTCAGGTGGACCGAAGCTTGGGCGAAAGCGACTACCACTTCACGTGGCATTCATGACGGCGGCAAGACTATGATTGGGAAGGCTCCAACCGTACTGCTCCCGCCTTGGCGCGGCTTGGCCGCATCAGCATCGAGACTCGCGAAGAGGATAATTTCGACAACGAAGTGATTGAGCCTGTAAGCTTTCAAGCTGTCCTTCCTTGTCCTCTACAGGCTTTACATTGACATTGAAAGCGACTACTGCACGCTTAAGTCCACGTAGCCGGTGTGAACTGGCTCAATAGCTTTCTTTTTCAGCTGGACTGCCATGAATTTGGACTCGGTCACCTCACAGGACAACGGCTTTGCCTGGAATTCGGAAAACCATTCGTCCGGTTCTGAACTGTCTCCCCCGCGGGTAAGTGGCTAGTGGAATGATTTTACAACAGGCACAGCCAAGGTACTTTTTGCCAATACACTTCAAATTGCATTTCATGACCCCAGAATGGCCGCCACAACGCCGACAACGCGAGAGAGGAGCGAGCGCTGCCTGGGTGTCCTCAACAACGTCTACGACGACCGCATCAAGTGCACGACATCGCCTGCCACCACGACAAGGCCATCAACTGTGAACGCCCCCAGAGATTCCACTGAGAACACAAACAAACTGCCTTCCACAATGCACATCTATGCTGCTTTCATGCAGCATAATCACTGCCATTAATGATCGGAGTCTAATGATTAGTGCATTGTAGTTATTTGTAAATTTTATAAAGGACCATGACTAAACATTAGTTACCTTTGTTTTACCCAAATTTTTCAATGCTTCTCTAAATCTTATAAATTTTCATGATCAACCTGATTTCACAACGAGTTTTAAGGTGGTCTCTCTGATATTAGCAAATAATAGGGCCATTTTTGCGTGAATATATTCCTCCTCTCTTGGAACACGCACACACAAACACATACACCTACATAAAGACACAGTCTTATGTATACCATAATATGTATCTATATTTATATATGTGTATGTAACAAATATATATAGATACAAAAATACAAGTGATGTATATATGTATACATAAGTAATCTATAGAAGTGTATGCACACATACATAGTACAAATGTATATATATGACTATATCTTTAAAAATATAACATATTATAGTATATATATATATCTTATATAATATATATATATCTAAATATATATATATATATCTGATGTGAGGTGGTGTATGTGTGTACACACATACAATGCACACCACATATATGTATATGTATAAATATCTATATATATAACTATAAATATATATATATATATATAAAATATATTTATAAATGTATGTATAAATTTAGATAGATATATATATGTTTATATTATCTCCATAAATATATATATATATATATA
>NW_028234404.1:6233898-6238898 GCF_977035675.1 Penaeus japonicus
ATATATATATATATATATATGTGTGTGTGTGTGTGTGTGTGTGTGTGTGGTGTGTGTGTGTTATGTGTATAATAGTATTATATATATTATATATATATATATATATATATATATATATATATATATATATATATATGTATATATATATGTGTGTGTGTGTGTTTATGTATATATATATATATTTGTCTTATACATATATTATATATATATAGTTAAGAATAGATATATATATATCTCCTAAATAGAGAGCACTATATATATATAAAACGTCATTATATATGTGTGTGAGTGTGTTTGTGTGTGTGTGTGTGTGTGTGCGTTTATATATATGTATAAATAACAGGCTTATATATATATTATATATAGTGATACTAGATATTTATATATATATATTATATATATATATATATGTATGTATGTATGTATGTATGTATGTATGTATGTATATATATATATATATATATATATATATATATATATATATATATATATATATAAAGATGTATATGTATATAAATGAATAGATATAGATATATTCCAGGGCGCAGGGTACTTTCCGGATATGACAATATTAGGGCCCTGGTGTCACTAGTATGTTCTCCGGGGTATTGCATTAGTTGGCTACTTGGTTTGATCGCCCCGAGTCATGGACTACAACGACCGAGACATAAAAACGTGTGTGTGACTGCAATGTCTTCGCTGCAAGGACGGATGTTCGCCTTGCAGACCTGCTTGGTATTGGGTCCTGTGTATCCTAGACATGGGGGCCAAATAAGAGCTTCACTCTAAATACTATTATACCATTATGTATATATAAACATTTCTGCACATATATTTGTGTGTGTTTGTCCATATGTATTTATGTATCTATGTATATTCATATATATGGATACATATATTTCTTTCTATGTATATATATATATCCCTATTTATTCATTTATATATTATATATGTATATATATAGGTATATATATACATACATATACTAATATCAAGATTGATATTGGTATTAACCTTGATATTAGTATATGTATGTATATATATATACCTATATATGTATATATATATATATATATATATATATATATATATATATATATATATATATATATATACATACATATATTATATATGTGTATGTGTGCGTATAAATATTCATATATATAAATATATATATACATACATACATATATTATATATGTGTATGTATGCGTATAAATATTCATATATATAAATATATATATAATATAGTTATATGTATATACATATATATATATACATACACACAATCCCCGTGGCAAGAATGCAACGAGGATTGTCTGTAAAATCTTGCTATCACTGCTCTGCTAAGAGTATATAGGTAACTTCCATGGTGGTTGTAAGGCACCTGGCTAGATGATCCTTTTGTTGGGTCGTGTGGTGTAATGGTTAGGAGCCGGGATTCTCAATCTGAGGACCAGAGTTCGAGTCAAGGTCAGGGAGGTAAAAATGTATATATATCAAAATGCGATACTGTATTCTATCATCTTTCACACACACACATATGTATATGTATAAATATATATATACATATATATGTATTCATATATGTATGTGTGTATGTATGTGTGTGTATAACATACATATACATTTATGTTTATCTGTATGTATATATACATACATATATATATATATGTATATATATACATATATAAATACAAATTTTGCCTCCCTGACCGAGACTCGAACCCGAACCGTCAGATTGACAGACACGGCTCTGAATCCAATAGACCACACGACCCACTAAAAGAATTGTCTAACCAGACGCCTTACGCCTTATGGTAGAATGCAGTAACGCATTTTAATAGAGGAAAACAAATTTTACCTCCCTTTTAACTATTTTGAAGTATGATTATTTTTAATTAAAGGTGAGAGTTTTTGGAGGATTTAATTAGTTTTTATTGAGTTGGGAAAGGGTATGGTATTTTTTTTTTGTTGTTAATTTTTTTTTTTTTTGAAAAGGGTGTTTTGGGGGGTTTTTTTGTGGTGTTTTTTAGGGGGGGTGTGGTGGGTTTTGGTTTTATTTTTTTTGTTTTGGTGTTTGTTGAAGCAGTTGTGGTGGTGGGTAATATGGTGGGGGGAGCGTTGGTGATTTTTTTTTATAATTTTATAAGGGTGGTGTTTTTTTTATATTTATTATATTTGTGTTTTTTATATATATTTTTTCTATTGGGGTTGTTTTTAAGTTTTTTATGATTATTGTTATTATATGGTGGTGTATTAAAGGCAAACGGGGTGATTTTAATTTGGTTGGGTTTATTTGGGGGAATTTATTGAATTAAGTGGTGGTTTTATTAAAGGGAAAAGGGGGGGTTTTTGGGTTGGGGGGTTTTTGTGATATTTGGTAATAGGTGTATATTTTATGGGTTTTTTTTAGAGTTGTGTTTTTTTTTATTTTTATTATTTGTTTTTTGCTTTGTTTTTTTTTTGGTGGGATTTATATGGCGGGGTTTATTTTTTAGGGGGAAGTATACCATTATAGAATAATATGGAATGCTTTTTTAAATAAAAAAAATAAAACAATATATATCTTGCCTTTTTTAAATTTTGGTTTAATAATAAAATTTTTTTAAAAAAAAATTTTTGTTTTAAAAATTTTTTTAAAGTGGTAAAAAAAAATGTTTTATAAAATTAAAAAAAAAAATTATTTTTTTTGTTTAAGAAAATGAAAATAAAAAAAAAAATAAAAAATAAAAAATATATAAATTAAAAAAACAATTTTTTTAAATTAAATGAATTTATATTTTAATAATTTTAAATATAAATAAAAAAATTTTTGTTAAAAATAAAAAAATTAAAATTGTGTTTGTCTATATTGGACACAGGAATTGACCGTAAAACCTTGCTATCACTGCTCTGCTATGAGCACATAGGTAACTTCCATGATGCATGTAAGGCATCTGGTCAGACAATTCTTTTAGTTGGTCGTGTGGTCTATTGGATTCAGAGCCGTGTCTGTCAATCTGACGAATCGGGTTCGAGTCCCGGTCAGGGAGGTAAAATTTGTATTTCTACCATCTTTCTCACACATACATATATATATATATATATATATATATATATATATATATATGTAGGTATATATGCATACATATGCATATACATATATATATATATATATATATATATATATATATATATATATATATATATATATTTATGTATATACATATAAACATATATCTATCTATCTAAATATATACATACATATATACATATATAATATTTTCTAACTATATGTATATAATATATATATATATATATATATATATAGATCTATATATATATATAAATATGTGTGTGTGCATGTGTCTGTGTGTACACACACATACACACACACACACACACCCCCCCCCCCCTCCCCCCATACACACACACACATATATATATCGTATTATATATATATATATATATATATATATATATATATATATATGTATATATATATATAAATATATATACATATATATACATATGTATATATGTATGTGTGCATACACTTCTATATATACTTATGTATACATATATACACTCACATGTATTTATGTATCTATATATATATGTACATACACATATACAAATATAGAAACATATATGTATACATACATACATGTGTATTTATGTGTGTGTATGTGTTTGTGTGTGCGTGTTCCAATAGAGGAGCATATATTCACGCAAAAATGCCCAATTATTTACAAATATCAGGAGAGCTCGGGACCCCCGCCTCTTAAACAGTTGATGTAATCAGGTTGATCATGAAATTTATAAGACATAGAGAAACATATGAAAATTTGGGTAAAGGAAACTAATGTTTAGTCATGGTCATTTATAAATACAAATAAATACAGGCAGTGCCTAATCATTTGCTCCGGATCATAAGGCCGTGATTATGCTGCATGAAAGCAGCATAGATGTGCATTTGCAGGCATGTTTGATTGTGTTCATCAGTGGAATCCTCTGGGGCGTTCACAGATGATGGCCTTGTCGTGGTGGCAGGCGATGTCGTGCCACTTGATGCCGTCGTCGTAGAAGTTGTTGAGGACCCCCAGGCAGCGCTCGCCTCCTCTCTCGCGGTTGTCGGGTTGTGGCCGGCCATTCCTGGGGTCATAGAAATGCCAATTAGAAGAGTATTGGACAAAAAGTACCCTTGGCTGTGCCTGTGTAAAATCATTCCAAGAGCCACTTACCCGCCGGTGGGAGACCAGTTCAGACCGACGAATGGTTTTCCCGATTCCCAGGCAAAGCCGTGTCCTTTGAGGTGACCTGAAGTCCAAATCCATGGCAGTCCAGCTGAAAAAAGAAAGCTATTAAGCCATTTCACACCGCTATGTGGACTTAAGCGTGCAGTAGTCGCTTTTAAATGTCCAATGTAAATCCTGTCAGAGGACAGGAATGACCAGCTTGAAATCTTACATTCTCCAACTACTTCGTTGACGAAATTATCCTCTTCGCGAGTCTCGATGCTGATGCCGGCCCAGCCGCGGCCAAGGCGGGAGCAGTACCGGTTGGCGCCTTCCCAATCATAGGTCTTGCCGCCGTCATGAAGCCACGAGAAGTGGTAGTCGCTTTCGCCCAAGCTTCGGTCCACCTGAGGTTATGAGTCAGAGCAGGATATTTCATGTCAGAGGAGTGCATTGGTAAGGGATATCGGGCAAAGAACAAAGATTCCACGCTACATATAGGCATCCATGAGTGTTTTTCATTTGGAGAAATCGCTTTGTGGTACACTAAAGGAACCACAGGACTCACCAGGGGATCTGTGGCACTTGGCTGATGGACCACAGGTCTGCTTTGGCTTGGGCGCACCTGAAGTTCAAGCAAAGGTTTCTGTTGTTAGACAGTGAAGAACATAAGATTTCAGGGAAGGTCATTTGAAGCAGTCGGTCCTATCGAAAGTGGAAGGATCTTTGGGACTCACCGGGGTTGCAGGAGCTGGACGATGCACTACAGGCCGCACAGGT
>NW_028234404.1:6243898-6249937 GCF_977035675.1 Penaeus japonicus
ATATATATACGACGTGTTAGCTTATAATATATTCACATACATACATATATATATATATATAATATATACATATAATGTAAGATATACCGTATATTCCTCATATACATTTAATATGTATATAGATATATATAAATCTATATCATATTAACTAGATATTCTACCTATATATAGATTTTATATATAGATATATATAGTCAGTTTTTATATATATATTATACATATATATTTTATATATATATATATATCACTATTTTATGATATAGTATTTAAATTCATATATACTGTATGTGTGTTTGTGGTTAGTGATGTGTGTGTGTGTGTGTGTCGTATTGTAGTGTGTGGACACATAAGCGTAAATATGCTGAGATATATAATGTACTTATTTATAATATTTAATATATATAGTTATACATAGTATATACATAAATATTATAACATATATGTAGCTATGATATTTTATACATATTGTTACATAAAAAATGATATAAACATATATAAATATATTTGCATTGAAAGAATTTAGTTGTTGCTGTAGATTTACACACTCACCCCACATCACACACGACACATGCACACGACACACACATACATATATTATATATATTCTAATAAATGCGTCAGTACTATTCTATCATATATATATATTTTTAGTAGTTATTTTATATAGAATATATATAATATATATATATATATATTATACACACATACACATGAATTTCCGTTTAGGACTGACCACATTTCCCTCCTTGGCAACCGAAACTGAACCCTGGGGGGCCGGGTGGGCCTTAATCGATTTATGTAGTGTGGCGCCAACCATTGGTGTCTATCCATCTCAGACATTATGGCCCCAGTATTTGATGTGATGAAAACTAGGGAATTTGCACCATCACTTCACTCTTAACTTGAGCAGACACTGGAACTAGGAACCCTTGACAACTGCTACATTAGATAAATGGGGGGAGTATTAAACGAGAGTTTGAGCAGTGCTGAAGTGGATTTGCTCCATGGATATGGGACCTTGTAGGTCGGAGGGGCCAGCGTCAATCTCTTATTTCATATATATGTATATTATTCCTAATATATATATATCACGATATTAATATATATATATATATATTATGAGTAGTATTCAATATATTATATTCTATATATAGTATGTGTTGTGATGTGTGTGTTTGTGTGTGTGTGTGTGTTGTTGGTGTATGGTGTGTGTGTGTGTATGTGTGTGTAGGGTGTGTGTGTGTGTGTATCCTGTGTGAGTGTGTCCTGTGTGTGTGTATTGTGTGTATATAATTTATAGAGATATATAATTAGTATAGTGTATATCCTATCAGTATATGAATTATTCATATACTTATTATATATGTATTAATATATAATGATATATGTATATATATATACATATATATATATATATAAGTATAAATACTATATATATTAGTATATGTATATTATCTAATATTATAATATATATGATTACTAGTATTATATAATCAACATATACAATACGATATAATTAGCATACAGATATATCCGTTATATATATGAAATATATATATACATATATATTTATTATTATAAATATATTATATATACAATATCATATATATATTATAGGATATATATATATTATAATATATCAGATATACTTTTATAACTTACTATATATACTATAGCTATATATATTACATAAATTAGTATATTCTCATAATATATATATTATACATATATATGTATATTGTTCTGGTGTGTGTTGGCGTGTGTGTGTATTTTCAGACATATATATAGACATGTATACACTTATATAATAAGTATAATATTATATAGTATATATATAGAGATAGTATATATATATATATTATATATATACATATATAGATTATTATATATTATATATATATATTAATATATACTACACACCAAATAATATAATAGTTTAAAAGATAGTAACACATATATACTATCAGTATTTTATATATTATATTATATAGTAATATATGATATATATATTATATATATATATATATATATATATTAGTATATATAGTATATATATATTATACATATATATACATTATATATATATATATATATATATATATATATATTATATTCTATTTATATATATATTTATTTATTTTATATGTGTGTCTGTGGTTTTGTGTGTGTGTGTGTATTGATTATTTTAGCATAAATAGGCACACATCACACACACAATCACACACATCAACCACATAATCACACACACACACAGCACACACTATATATATATATAAATATTATATTGATAGCGTATATATTTATAATACTATATATATATTATATATTTACTATATATATATATATTCTATGTATATGGTTATATATAATATATATATATAATATATATATATAATATATTAATATATCTAATATAGTATATTGAAGTGTGGGTGTAGTGTGTGTGTTGAGTGTGTGTGTCATGTGTGTATGTGTATATGATTATTTGAGAACATGAAAATATGCAGCTCACACACACACACACACACCACACCACACACACGCACGATATATATATATGTAGTTTATATATATATATATTATTATATATATATATATAAGGTATATATATATATACGATATATAATTTATATATAACAGAGATTATATATTGAATGTGTGGTGTGTGTGTGTGTGTGTGTGTTTGTGTGTGTGTGTGGTGTGTGTGTGGTGTGTGTATGGATTATTTGACATAAATATGTACACCACACACTGCACACACACACAACAACACACACACTACACACATATTAATATATATGTATATATATACTATATATATATAATTGATAAATTGTTATATATAGTATATATTAATATATAAGATACATATATAGAATAATATATATACACATAGATGTGTATATAGTATATGTATATATATGTATATATTATATACTATGACATTTATATATATATATAGATATATATAAAATATTAATATGTATATATTATATATATATATATATATGTAAGAATATATATATACTATATATTATGTATATATATATATATAACATATGTGTTATTTACTGAGTGGTATATATCATCACACACACCACACACACACACACACACACACAGATTATAGATATATATACAATATATATATTTATGTAAGATATAATATAGTATATATTAATATCATAAACTTATAATATATATATAATATATATATATATATAATATACATAGTATATAATATATATATATAGTTGTTTAAAATTGTCATGTCCCCTAAAAGACCACATATTACGCTCAGCTCTATCTCTCTTACTTGCTGCCCACCACCATCAAGAACCATGTAAAACTTGTACCCTTCAACAAGTTTAGTGTATTACAGAATTACAGAATTGTATTACAGAATTACAGAATTACAGTTTAGATATTACAGTGTTACAGAATTGACACACAAGAAAATTTGTGGTGGTATATTTCACACACACACACACACACAAACACAAAAACACACACACACACTCACACACACACACACACACACACACACACACACCACACAACATTAGTATTATATATAAAGATCATCATGATGATATTAATATATATATAATAATTTTATATATCGTATATATATATAATGTATATATAGGTAGATTATTATATATGATATATATATATTATAAATATATATATACTAGTATATATATATAATAATTTACGCCCGATACACCACACATTTATACATATATCTAGCTTACACCCAGCACACACATCACACACACTTACATATGTTATACTATATAGGAATATATATATACATATATACGTATAATATATATAAATATATATTCCTATTGAGCGTATATAAATATATATATATATATATTTATATGGTATATTGTATGTATATATATATATACATATATATATATAACTAGATAGTATATATAATATATAGCTAATATATATAGATATATGTTATATATATAAATAGATGCGTAATATATAAGAACATATTAAATAGTATAGTATATAGATAATGTATTAGATATATATATCTCATAATATATAGGATACTTATAACTAATAGATATACATACATTTATATATCATGCTATACACACACATACACATACACATACACACTACACACACACACATAAAAACACAGCACACATCACACACGATATATGTTATAAAGTCTCCTATATAGTATATATATATATATATATATTATATTATAGTCTAGTAGACGTCATATATTTGTACCATTATATATATAGTACATACATATCTATACATCACATTTAGATAAATATCTATAGCACACAGAGACACATACACATACACACACACACCCACATAAACACACACACACACAGATATATATATCGTATATCAAATAATAATATAAATCTAGATATATACTTATAGTATATATATAATTTTATATATATATATTATGTATATATATAGTTTATATGAATATATATAATATATATAAATAATATATACATATATATATAATATATAAGACGTATATTCTATAAATAGTAATTTATATATATATACATCTTATATATATATATTGTGATGTTTGTATATATGTGTATTATTCATATGATATAATGTATATTATATATATATATATATATATAGATATATATATATATATATATATATATATAGTATATAGATGTATGGGATGTATATACGTAGATATATACTATACGAATATAGTATATATATATAGTATATATATATATATACGTATATATTTATTTATACATATAGTAGATATTAAAGAGGAAAGAGAGTGAGAGAGAGGCTATTCTTGAAGAATTTATGTATGATTATTGTATGAAAACTAACAAGACTAGAGTTAACCAGAGCAAATAAGGGTAATGTAATTTGCGGGGAATGAAATGATCGTATGCGGAGGGGGACAGATGTTCTGCATGTACATTACGAAAGTTCTTAATTTCATCCCGAACTACCTAGCTCAATCGAATAAATTACAGTCTCTTTGACTTCCTTCAAACTAGGAGGCGTCCTTGTATGTCTAACTCAGGAGGCTAAGGTGGATTAGGAGGACTAGTGGGATTGTGGAATTGAATAGTAACCACGATTTTTGATTAGTTATAGTTCACCTGAGGGCAGTTCGGATCGAAGTTTATTGTCCCGACGCTTTTCTAAGGCCCTGAAGAACAAATAGTGCAGATGGTTATCACGCAGAAAAATACCTAAAAAGTAGAATAAAGAGAGGAAATACTTAACAGAAAACCTAGCGGAACCTAGCTGGCTATTGCAACATATAAAAGGGGCTTGGCTTGTTTCGCGCATTCAGCATCCGCTTGACAGTTGAGAGCACGGTAACGACGTCACAGGGAAGGGGGTACTACCTATAGTTTGGTGTCCAAAGGTCTCATAGAAAAAAATCTTCTGGCGATGCTGGTGCGAGGTGCTGGCGATTATAGCTTGTTATTGGATCCTAGCTTTCACGTATATAAGAGGGAGACTTACTGTGATGAGTGAATATTGCGGACTTTTGCTGGTGAACTAGAAAAATGCATTTTCTTGAATGTTATATAGACCAGTTGTATTTTAATCAGGTGAGCAGTGTTTTGACGTGTATTAAGGCGTTACATCTTCTGAAAGTGAACTCTGCATCTACTTACAGATGAAGTTCTTGTTGATGTTCTTTGGCTGCATGCAGCCGGCAGGAGACCTTTCCGTGTGGGGCATTTCTTTGCACAGGGTGGCCATGGATTCAGGCCCTCCCTCCTGCCTAGGATACCTCATGGTGGCCATCATTCCGGCCTCCCAACCTTTAGGAGTTCCGCTAGGGTGGGGGGGGGGAGGGGGGTGGGGGTGGTGGCCATGAATCAGACCGTCACGTGCCCCGCCCGAGTGCAACCTGTGCGGCTGTAGTGGCACGTCCATCTCCTGCAACCCCCGGTGAGGAGCCCAAAGATCCTTCCACTTTCGATAGGACCGACTGCGTCAAGGAGCACTGCCCTGAAATCTTATTTTTCTTCA